>NC_056741.1:1443025283-1443082783 GCF_019279795.1 Protopterus annectens | reverse complement strand
ACTGACATAGGTACCAGCTAGCTGCACTACAAATACACCAGGTAACCTTAGCCATATCCTTCTACAACCTCACTATCCTACTCACACTTCACAATAACAATACTATCACTTATACATGAAGATACTTTCAGTAATACTTAACATATGCTGTTGCATTTTAAAAGTCATGAGATAGTAGACATTAGACCTTTTAGAACAATTTAAACAGGTAACGCACATTTTAAATCATAATGCAGTCTACATGTCAACATTCAACTTAATTTGGCAGCCATGTCATCCAAATTAATATTGATTATTACACCAATACAATGACGGTGACTATACACATGTCTAGCAGGACACAAATGCTATTATAGACACATACTGAAATGCAGATATGTTAAGTTATATACATGTCAGTATGGATTACATTTGCATACTACAATTACTTCACCGTATGCACATACAGATAAGTTACACAGCTCTAACATCAATTGTACACTTTACTGGTCAGGCTTTAGTTATACTAATACAAATCTGTCTTGTCCTATTCTAATACGACTGTACCTGCAGCATTTCTACGTTCCATACTCACCCTTCCCAGGTATTCTTTACTGCCAAAAAGCCTGTAATCGAACGTCGTCTATCAGCAGGTTCCGAACATGCACTTAATTCCACGGTGTAAACTACCACACTCTGCTTACGTCAGCTACTGTACTTTCCTCACATCACTTCATTATGCCGTGCCTCCTATATGCATCTGCATTACTGTGACAGACAAGAACGCGACGCATCTGTGTTGTCATCATCTCATAACGACGGCTTCCATTCTGCGACATTCATATGTGCGACAGGGATGGATTTACAGTGATCTGTATTTCAAAATTATGAATGGCCAGCAAAACACGGGTTCAGAAAGGTGTAATTCGAACGTATGGTTGTCATGTAAGTGAACGGCGACATTCTATTAGTAAACCGTATATATATATATATATATATATATATATATATATATATATATATATATATACATGTGTGTGTGTGTGTGTGTGTGTATATATATATATATATATACACATATACACATATATATATATATATATATATATATATATATATATATATATAAAATTTATTTTACATTTGTTTACCGGGATAGTCCGACTGGATACATGTCCATTTTCAGCGGAGGGCCGGGGAGAAAATCTCCAGATAGACAAACTTACATAGATTACATAAGAAGTTTGATAACATTAGAAAATATAAAAAAAACAAATTGATTATGTACAGTGGTTTAGTAGTGTTCCCTAGTAGGGACTCACAATTCACATGGACAGACACAAGTAAAAGCAAAAGACATCAGATTAGATGCAGAGCTTGGTGCCATAGTTACATGTTTGATATTTACAGATTATGTTTTCAGTTTATAACTTAGTCAGGGTTGGTACATGGGCAAAGCCAGTTCACTTTGAGATACTGTTTGAGGTGTTTTTTGAAGAGACTTTTGGAGGATTGTAGGGTGATATAGTTTGGCAACAAATTCCAGGTTTTGTCAACAATGTTGGCAAACAGGGATTCACCAACAGAGTTATTAGCTTTGTGGGTTTGTACTAGTAGTTTGTTGGCTGACCGTAGGGATCTCAGGTTGCTATATGGTTTAATAATATTTATGAGTGAGGGCGTATTGTCATGGTGGTACAGAATTTTGTGTGCTATTAATAGATGATTGAATTGAATTAAACTGGGCAGTTCTGGCCACTCCAGTTGTTTCAGGTTCTGGTAGTGGTGGGTTCTATAGTTGGAGCCAATGGTGAATCTGGCAATATGGTTGTAGCTATGGGACAGCTTGCCTAGTTCGGATTTGTTGAGGTTTGAGAGTACAGGCGAGGCATATACAAGTGTGGAGAGTAGGTGTGACTGGGCAATTGTAGTCCTAGCCAGTGGGGTTAAAAATGTTTTGTACCTATACAGTGAACCAAGTTTCTTATTGATGGTCTGTATGGTTTTGTTGACCTGTAGGTCAAATTTGAGATTATTGTCTATGATAACCCCTAGACGTTTGGTCTGTTGATCAGGGGAGATAGCGGTACCATTGTTGGATGTGACAGAGAATGAAAGTGTGGTAGATCTACTAGGGGGGGTGAAGAGTAGAAGTTTAGTTTTATTGGGGTTCAGCAGTAGGCGTTGGTTGGTGAGCCAGTTCTCAATGGTGTTAAATGTATTTTGGGTTTGGATTTGCAGTTCAGATGGGGAGGTGGTTGAGCAGATCGGAGTGGAATCATCTGTATATTGAATACAGGTAGCTTTATGAATAGCAGTGTGAAGGTTGTTGATAAAAATAAAAACGAGTAGTGGACCTTGTATGGATCCTTGAGGGACACCAAGTGTGAGAGGTAGCTGGCTGGAGAGTGTGCCCTGCCATAGTACCACCTGTTTTCTACCAGTCAGGTATGACTGGAACCACTGGATTGCATGCATATTGAGGGAAATAGATTTTAGAGAAAAAATGAGAAGTTCATGGTTGACCATGTCGAAGGCTTTAGATAGGTCAAGAAAAAGGGCGGAGGATAGCCTATTGTCATTCCTGTTTTGGTTTACGGCATTAGTGAAGGAAAGGAGGGCTAAGGTGGTACTGTGGTATGGCCTGAAACCATGCTGGGAGTTGGATAGTAAGTTATTCTGTGTAAGGTATTGCATTAGTTGTTTGTGTACACATTTCTCCATTATTTTGGCTAGTGGGGAAAGAATGGCAGTGGGTCTATAGCTGGATATATCTGTAGAACTGCCACCTTTATTGAGTAGGATGATGTGGGATATTTTCCAGAGAGAGGGGATAGCGCTTTCGGATAAGGTTCTGTTGATAAGGATAGATATGAGATCTGCAATGGCATCTGCAGCTATTTGTAGGTACTGTGCAGGGAGGAGGTCAGCAGCGAGGGTGGTAGGTTTTAGTTTTTTTTATGAGTGTTTTCATAAAACTAGTAGATATTGGTTGGAAGCTAAATTGGGGGTGATTAGTGGGTAGATTAGGGTGTGGTTTAAGTTTGTGGGGGTTAGTTGATTTGCTAGGGATTGGATAGTTTCAGTAAAAAAGTTATTATAAGCACCAGCTATGGTCTCTGGGGAACTATGGGTGTGGTTAGCTGGGGTTGGGGTGGTAGAATGACCTGGAAGCCTGCCCAGAACTTTTGTGGGTTGTTTCGGTGTTTTTGTTGGAGCTTTTGGTAGCTTTTTTATCTAGTAAAATAGATTTTGTAGTATCATTCCTGAGTTGATGATATTTTAGATGGTCAAATGGGGCTTTATTTTATTTTTATTTTACATTTGTTAACCAGGAAAGTCTGACTTGGAACGAGCCAATTTTCAGCAGAGGCCCGGGGAGAAATGCTCCAGATGCATGTCTTTGTAATGTGGGAGGAAACCGGAGCACCCAGAGGAAACCCACACGAACGCAGGGAGGACATACAGACTGCACACAGAAGGCACCCCAGCCGAGAATCGAACCGGAGAACCTCTTGCTGTGAGGCGACAATGCTACCGCTGCACCACTGCGCTGTCCATAGTTAGTCCTTTAGTTGTTCTCCAGCTGGCCCAGGCTCTGTTTCTAGTTTTGATTTTAAATTTGGTGTCTTTTGTGAGCCATGGTGCTGTGTTTGATCTAGATTATATTGTATGCATGGGAATCTAGGATATTTAGGAATTTAGTGTTAAAGTGAGCTATAGCTTCTTCTAATGGTAGATGTTTTAGTTTTGACCAGTCAACTGCTTTTAGTTCATTTAGGAATATAGCAGTGTCAAAGTTTTTCCTGTTTTTAAGTGTTTTATATTTGGTCTGGTGAGGGTTTCCTGCCTTATGTTTTGTGATGTAGTTTAGTAAATGGTCGCCAAGGTCTAACACTGACTCCAAGTATTTCCTTAGTCTGTTGGTATGTATGGTGTACCTGAAACTAACTTATAGGCTGTATTTTTAATTTGTTCTTTGAACCAATTTATGGGCTATGTTTAAACTGTATTTGTGCACTTGCAGGATAATTTTATAGCTGCAGGGTATAATTTCAGGGCTATGTGAGGGAGAGCAGGGTGAAATTACTGTGTTTAGGGTATTATTTTTGGGTGTAAGAAATAGGATACTAGGGGCAAACTAGCTAATTTAAACAATATGGAGGGAGCCAAATTACTGTGGGGGACAGCCTAAAAGGTGCCTTTAGACCCAGGTCAGCAGAATACAGTACATAAGTTTTTTTTTGTTTAGTACAGTATATGGTATTAACCTTATCCAATTGCAGATTGGACTTCAGAGGCTTGCACAAGGGTTTCCCAGGGTAGCGTCCTTTCGGGCAGGAGAGTCTTATACTGGGATAGTTTGAGGGGGTCTGCCTAAAAACACAAATTATTAGGATTAAGAACCTTATCAGCACACATAACTAGTTACCAAGCAAGCAAGCATTTCACATTCACTTAAACTATGAGTTATACGGTAATCGGGAGCCCCGTACAGTTTTAGCTTCTTTCTAAATGTATAGGTCTGCATTCAGTGAAAATATGCAGTACTAGAGTTGATTCTCTTTAAGACAAAACACTACCTTTGTAAGGTACAACTACAAACATATTGTAATGCAGGTACTAAGTATTCCAGCCTGTGTCCAAAGCCGTTTCCGTATCTGATACTGTACTTTTACACTATGGAGCAGGACAGCAGCTATCTACTTCATTGCACATTTAAAAACAGCCTGTAATTGAACAAATGGCTATAAACTAAGGTACAGTACAACAGCTATGTGCTCCGTTTCACATTTACAACAGCTTTTAAGTGAACAAGTAGTTTTAAACAAAGGTACTGCAAATTACATATTACTTACTATCTATCTATATCTATCTATATATATATATATATATATATATATATATGTATGTATGTATTTAGATTATGTGTAATGTATACAAGGGAGAAGGATTTAGTCCAGTCCACTACTGGTTGACAAAATTTGGTCAGCTATTCTGGGGGTGGAGAAAATGGCCTTTCCCCTAATTTTGCACTCTTGGCATAAGTAATATGTAATTTGCAGCGGGTGTGGGGTTGGAGGAGGGGCTCGTTCCCTTGCAAAAAATTATATTATATTATTTTCTACTTTTGTTTTTGTATGCACAAAGTTATTACTTGGTGCATGTGTAGTAGCGTGTTGATGTTCATGTTGTCAGTGTTTTGTGGTCAACATTGCGGATGTTGACATGTGGGTCTGTTGATGTAATTCAGTAGACCTTTGTACAGTATATGTATATATCTATATCACTCTCTCTCTCTCTCTGTGTATAGATATATATATATATATATAGATATGTATGAATTTATTACTTTAATCATGCACACAAATTACCGATACACATTTAATCTAAAAAACAAAGTCAATCTTACGTTCATCAGAAAACATTGTCCTTTTCCAATTGGTTCAATTAAAAAAAAAAAAGACCAGTAATTTAATAGTTGTACTAATAGAGAGGAGTGTTTAGTACCTAATGTGTAAGGTTGGGGTTAAAGGCTGGAGTAATGGTAAGGGTAGGGTTAGCAAACATGATGGGCTTAAACATTGCTTGTGACAAGAGGCTCGAAGAAACTATGGATTTATTATTATAGACCCATAATTGAGTATAACTCCCCATTTGGTATGTACCTTTCCAAACACCTGCACCAACTGGAAAGGCCACAGAAATACCTCACAAAGAGAATCCATGGCCTCCAAAACCTGTCCTAATCGGTCAAGTTCAAATCACTATCACTACTCGGTATCAGACAGATTGCTCAGAGGTGATCTTTGTCTCGCCTACAAGGCAATGTCTGACCTTGCCCTACTAATGATGCTCCATATCCGTAAGTCTAACTCCTCACGCATTACCCGCTCAGTAGGCCTAAATCTAATATGCAACATCAACAAAACCTGCTGGAGAGACAGGTTTGTCTCCCAGAGGCTGCCCCGTCTCTGGAATAGACTTCCCATACATGTCAGACAGAGTACATCACTGACCCTCTTCAGGCGCAGCCTTGATGAGTGGATGGGAAACCACAAGTTTGTCCAAGGGGATCAACCTTTGTCCCTCATTAACAGGGGTGACAGGTGCTGAATGAAGTTACTTTTTTGGGGGATAAACTCTTTGCTAGCCTTGTAAGTGCCCCAGGGCCATTAGCCTAGTAACCTGCTATGATCTTGTGATAAACTCTGGATTTATTCAGAATTACTGGATGGATATGGATGGGTTAATTTTCATGCTTTAAGTAAGATGAAGCCCCTTTTAAAAGAAAAGCATTGCTTTACTGTCGGCTGACTGTGGGAGTCAGTACTGAATGATTTCAGTAAAACAGTGCTACTTCTTGAGTGTATATAACTATAGAAAGTCAATTGCAGAAGGTTAAGCGCAGTTGCTCATTAGCAGCCACTGTCACTGTGCATCAGAAGTTGGCACATTGCATGGAATTTTGCTGTTCTACAGAATAGTAGTGGAATTTACAAAGTTTTATTGTCCAGCAACCTGTGTTCATTATGCTGCGCAATGATTGAAATAAAAAGGCAGTGCAAAAATATATTCAGCAAGGTGCTGGCAGCATCAAAATTTGGAGAAGGAGGGGAAGGCAGTCCTAGTAGCAAAAAGTTGTTGTTACGTCTTTCTGGAGACCGCTATTGAGACTTTATTTGGAATGAACTTATTTGAAGGACTCCTTTTCACAGGAACATGGCTCCACATATTTTGAAAAATATTATAAAAAGCAGACATCTGAAACAAAGGAAGATCTGCTTAAAAACGTGCACAAAATGAATTATTTTAGGTCCTGGCACATACTGTAATCACTAGAGAAACCCGGACATATTGGAGGGTTGGGGAGGCAAACAGAGAAGCTTTCCATTAGTATTTTTTATTAGTATTATTGTTTAATCTGTTATACTTACAACAGAGATCAGTACTGCATCCAAAGTAGTGAAATGTAGCACACTATATCATCAATGGGTGTTACAGGCTGAATGTCCCAGAAATGTAAACAATGATGACTCCCCACTAATATAAACTTACCTTCTGCATTGCCAAATAGAAACCTAGATAAAATTTTGGGAATGTCATCCCAAGCTAGTCAAGGTAAGAAAATTGTGCAGGAAATAGGGGTGTCATTTTTCACAGCTGCTGGCATAGGCTCTTGGACATCTTTAATTATGCAAAACACTAAACTTGGCCATGAAGAAGGAGGAGAATGGATTGTGGTGAGTGTTCAAACAGCACAAACTATATGGGTTCACTTCTAAATTAAAAAATTCCAAACTCCCGAGTTTCAGAACATCGAGTTCAGAATCTCAAGATCCTGGAATCTCGAAATTGTGAACCCTCCCCCGAAACACCACTAAACACATAAAAAACAAGTGTATGCAGGCGGGCAAGCACCCCTGCACCCCACACCCCCCGCAACTTAACTATACCAACTCCAAGACCGCACTATAGTGAGGACAAGGGAAATCTCCCAGTCAGCTCTGTATGCCGATCTCCATTCAGGATTTCGAAGTTTTAAAACTTCGAACATATGATCTTCGATCATAGGAGATTCAAAGTTTTAGACTTCGAAATTCTGAAGTGGACCCAAATATACATATTATGAATTTATAAATGGAAAAATTGTTTGTAATGAAGTCATGCAAGATAAATGCAACACAGTCTAAGGATATGTATTTGTGTGTGTGTGTGCACACATGCATGAATGCATACATACATACGTCTGTATGTTGAGAATCATTTCATTCACAGAGGGAATAATGCCCACATGGAATAATTTCTTTTAGGAGACAGCACAGATCCACTATTGGGATTCAAAACAGCATGGAGATGGCTGTAGTACTATATTGCAATATGAATGGAAGTTGCATTTTAATTGTCCAGCTTATACATAAAACATTAAGCACTAAAATGGGTGAATAGATGAAATAATCTTTACTATCATAAATTGCGCTGCTAACAAAATACAAAATATTTAAAACAAAGCAAACTAGAATATTTACACTATAGAAAACTTACTTCCTCATTATTTTATATTGTTGCAAAGAAATGGGGAAAGATAACTAATATACACACTTTATCTTTTCCAAAAAGTCTGAAAATATCTGTTAATGACAATAAAGTTTACTTTGACTAAAAAGTTTTCCCATGTTACACCAGAGCAAGAGAAAATATTTTCATTATTTGACCACTAGATGGCAGTGCAGCTGTATACTTTTCTTTTGGAGGAAGCAAGTAGAGTTCTTGCTAGTGTTATACTCAGATGTTCCTGTCTCCTGCAGGAAGGGCAAGGAGAGAGCAATGGCCAAGATGGCCTTGGCTTCTTTCTTATTTATTTTAGCTATTAGGACATGTTGTATACTTTCCGCCCAGGGGAACAAGCACTGTGGGTTTTTATACAGCATAGCCTTTGATGATGTTGAATTACAAATATCTGGGGTCTAATCCTGTAGTCATTATTGGCAGTTTGAAAATTTTTTTTTTTTTTTTTTAAAGAAACACTTTTCTTAAGATGCTGTATCAAGCCCATCTTAAAATCTGTCACATTATTTCCTTAATTATGACTCCATCAAGTGAAATGACAGCTATAAACAAATGCAGTGCACAATATTAACCAGTGCATCAGGTCCCAGTCGGTTGAGGTGTTCCTACCTCACCTCTCCCTGAAAGGCTTGTAAAAACATATAGTGTCATTCCATGAATAAAAACAAGTACAGAAGACTTTCCCCACCACGGAACTTGTTTTAATAAGGTCAGTATCCACTAAAATACCTTGCCACCTGTAAACCCAACAGACTGGGTCCAAAAAAGCACTGGTGAATGTCCCCATAACTCCCGCTTGTAATCTGTTTCTGCTGATAAGCATTAGGTTCGAATGTTTAGACTTTCCTGTGGCCTTTTTTCTTCCCCAATTAAGGTAAAAACAGCATGCTTTCTACTGTTCAATCAGATGAGCGTAGTGTGCTCTGCACCTGCAAACAGTGCATTTCTTAATAAACTAAGTGAAACAAGCATGCTACAAAAGGAAATTGGAAGACAGGCTCTCTGCATTGTAAATTGAGAAGCAGGCAGGAAACTGTGTAGTTTTTAACAGTAGGACCTAGGAACAGAGTATTGGGCATATAAAAAGAAACAAAAAAGCATGCTTGTAACTCATACCTGCACATGCTGCCTCTAGGCATCTGCTTTACTGGTTTAGCCCGGTTTCAGCCCTTCACCTCCCCCCTCTCTCAGGTAATCAGAGGTTACATAATCACCTACCTGACCAGCCATTTTCAAATTAACCAGTGCATCAGGTCCCAGTCGGTTGAGGTATGTTCTCATACTTATGTATTTAATTCTTGCTTCTTTATCTGAGCTCAATGTACTAACTGTTTACTGCATTTACTAGCAAACTGAAACCTTGATGAATTAAGGCATGTTTATTGGTACTGGCTGCTACAAATTACTCACAAACTGCTGTTGATACTGTATCCATTTATTGTCATTTGCACTGACTTAGTGGTCTGTCCTGGGTAGTGTAGCATTGATAAGGGACAGAAATAATGAACAAGTAGTGTAGCATTGATAAGGGACATAAATAATGAATATTAACTGAGCCCTTAAGGCAGATATATAGGAAAGAGTGCTGCTGTTTGCTAATACTAAAAGGTGCACGTGGACTTGTTTGATAATCATGTATACTGAATGTTTAAATGCATTACCTCTGTTCTTGATATAGTGCTAGTATCATATCCCCTCTCTAGTTGTTTCTACCTCAACTTCCCCTGAAATGCTTGTAAAAGCATATAGGGTCATTAATAACAACAAGTACGGAAGACTTCCCCCACCACGGAACTTGTTTTAATAAGGTCAATATCCACTAAAATACCTTGCCATCTGTAACCCTAACAAACTGGGTTCAAAAAGCACTGGTGAATGTCCCCATAACTCCCACTTGTAATCTGTTTATGCTGATGAGCATTAGGTTGGAAGGGTTAGACTTTCCTGTAGCCTTTTTCTTCCCCAGTTAAGGTAAATTCAGCGTGCTTTCTAGTATTCAGTCCAAACAGTGCATTTCTCAATAAACTAAGTGAAACAAGCATGCTACAAAAGGGAACTGGAAAATGGGCTCTCTGCATTGTAAATTGAGAAGCAGGCAGGGAACTGTGTAGTTTTTAACAGTAGGGCCTAGGAACAGAGTATTGGGCATATAAAAACAAACAAAAAGCATGCTTGTAACTCATTTAACAGTAGGGCTTAGGAACAGAGTATTGGGCATATAAAAAGAAACAAAAAAGCATGCTTGTAACTCATACCTGCACATACTGCCTCTAGGCATCTGCTTTACTGGTTTAGCTCCGCTCTGCTCACTTTGCTCACTCTGCGCCCCACCCTGCCCTCATATCCCACCCACCCCCCCCATAGTACTATGTTTATAGTACCGCTGGCACGCCCCCTTAATTAGCTAATCAACTACACATGCTCCTAGAACCCAGAAAACTTCTAGCACAATAATATACCCTCTATCCACCCCACTATCCATATTAACACATCGATAGCTATTCTGTTCTCTCTAATCTTTTATCCACCACATACACTCAATACAGACCCTACCCTAGTAATTTACTATGACTACAGCTAAAACACTAGTGCTGCTACCCTTAGTACCCCTGCTACTCATTCCTTATCACCTAAGCCCTTATGAATATGGACAGCATCTTGAAATCTAATACCCAAACTCTCAAACAGACACCAACACAGCATTTAATAAGTTTATCCACCACATAACCACCCCCTCTCCTAATTCCTTGCCCCCCCAATTACCATCACCCGACTAAATACCGCTATATTAGCTTAAAAAACAAAAGCTACGGAAAAATCATAAACAAATTTTTAAGACTCATAAGCAACTTAAAAATTAATCTTATGAAGGATGGAGACATCCACCCCAACGTTGGCCCATTCACAACAGTAGACCCAAGCACACCATTTAACAACCAAACGTGTACTACCCAGATTGATAGACTTCCAAACTCATTTCTGGTCTGTCATCTCAACATCAGAAGCCTAAATAACAAGATCCGTAGCCTACATGGACTCTTAGCTGTTCACTCCCCTGATAGCCTCTGCCTCATATAAACCTGGCTAAAACCAATAACCAAAGATAATGAAATAACCCCTCCACAGTACAACATACTTAGACTGGACTGGATCTCCAGGAAAGGTGGTGGGGTAGCTGTACTATGCAAGTCTACCCTAACAATAACAATTGACACCCAACAGCCACCCCATTTTGGCAATGCAGAAATTATCATCACCAAACTAATAATAAACAAAAATAAATGCAGATACATTGTCTGCATTTATATTCCACCAAGCAAGAATGATAATACTCTAGAAAATATCTTACATTGGCTAGCTTTTAACTATCCCCAGGAAACCATTGTCTTGGGGGACTTTAACATTGATTGGAACACCTGTTCCTCTGAAACTCCCTCTACCCATTTAAACCTCCACGGGTTTCATCAGATCATTGCCACCTCCACCAGATATAGCAAAAATAGAGTCAAACATAGTATCCTTGATTGGATAGTTATTAACAGCCACCCCTAAAAGTACAAGTCAGGTACATTACCCGATGATCTACGTGATCACTGCCTTACCTATATTAATAAGCTTAAAGCTGACATTCCCAACCAGCCCACCTACAAAACTATAAGAAACGTCAGGAACTTTAACCTTGACAACTTCCAAAATGAACTCAAAGCATGTAATTGGAATGTCTTGAAACAACTCCCATTACAAGAAGCAGTTGAGTACTTCAATACCAGATTTCTGGCTATCCTTAATCACCATGCTCCTACCCGTACCATCCGTGTAAAAGCCACAGTTGCACCGTGGCTATCTAAGGAAGCAAAAAACAAAATTATACTAAGAAACAACACCTGGGCCAGATGGCATGTTACCAAAGCCCCTATGGACCAAGTAAGATACCGGCAGCTAAGGAATCAGACCAAAAAAGCTGTCATTCTATTAAAAAAAATCACTACACCCTCCTACAACAAAAATATCAGCTAAAACCTCAAAAGTTTTGGGCTGGTATTAACAGTCTTCTCCACCCAGGCCGTTCCGCCACTCCTACCCCATCAGCTGCCCTTGATAAATCTCCTGTTGAAATTGCAAACAGCTTCATCTCCTTCTTTACTGAAGCTATCCATTCTCCAGCTACCCATATCACTCCACTGGACACAAACACCAGCTCTGGCACATCTAGCCCTGATCCACCCAGCACCCAACCCACCTTTACCTTTAAACCATACCTATCAACCTGATCTGGACCTTATTCAAAAAGCTAAAACCTACTACACTAGCTGCAGACCACCTCCCAGCTAAATATCTTCAAAAAGCAGCTGATGCCATAGGACTTCCCATTTCTATTCTGATCAACAGATCCATCTCAGAAAAATCCATCTCAGCAATATGGAAAATATCACATGCTATACCTCTCCATAAAGGAGGAAGTTCCACAGAATTATCTAACTTTAGACCTATAGCCATTCTTTCACCACTAGCTAAAATCATGGAAAGATGCATACACAAACAAATCATGCACTTTCATATTAAAAACGGAAAGCTCGCCGACTTTCAGCATGGCTTTAGGCCATTCCACAATACCACCGCACCTCTTCTATCTTTCTCTAATGTCATCAATCTTCATCATAATAACAACAAACTATCCTCAGATACTTCCTAGATCTGTCAAAAGCTTTCGATATGGTCAACCATCAGCTACTGCTCAGTACCCTGCAAACCATTGGTTTAGACCAACATGCAATACAGTGGTTTCACGCCTACCTAAATGGTAGACAGCAGGCTATCTTATGGCAGAGCAAGCTTTCATCCCATCTTCCTCTGACCCTAGGTGTCCCACAAGGGTCCATACTAGGTCCCCTTCTTTTCTCTATTTTTATCAATGATCTGCACACCACCATCCCAGGAGACACCTGCATCCAATATGTAGATGATTCAATGCTATTATGCTCTGCCTCCTCTCCTACACAACTTCTAACCCTCACCCAGGCCACTTTCAGCACAGTAGAAACATGGCTAGCTAATCACCGCCTGCTTCCAAATCCTAACAAAACCAAGCTACTACTTTTCTCCCTTAACCATAGAATTTCTTCTCCTTCCTTCAATATCAAATCTAGCAATGACACCATTATCTCCCCTGATAACCATGCAAAGCTTCTAGGCGTAGTAGTAGATAACCTTAAATTTGATAAACATGTAAATCATACTATTAGGTCTGTCAACAAAAAACTTGGCTCCCTGTACAGAGCCAAACCTTTCCTCACTCCCTAGCTAGGGTAGCTATTGTAAGATCACACCTCCTCTCTACTCTTATGTATGCCTCCCCTGTACTCACCAACCTATCCAAAACCCATCTCAACAAATTCAGGAAGTTACAGTCATATAGCCAGATTCGCTACTAGCATGGCTTTTAGGACCCACCATTGCCAGAACCTCAAAGCACTGGGATGGCTAGAGTATTCTACCCTTCTACAGTTCAACCAGCTTGTAGTAGCGCTTAAAATACTCCATCAACGTGATAACACTCCTGCCCTCAAAAATATTCTCATCCCTCATAGTGCCCCCATGCCATTACGCTCAGCTGATAAACTGTTGATACTGACCCAAAAATCCAACAACTCTGCAGGCAATGCTATATTTGCCAACTCAACTGGTAAAATCTGGAATTTACTCCCTACTACCGTTACCAAGGAAACCTCACTATTCCTATTTAAAAGAGATCTCAAAAAATACCTCACATCTCATTGGCTGTGCTCTTGTTCTAAACCTGACTAACAACTTCACTAATACATGTCTTGCTACCCAGCCTGCTGTTTAGCCAAGTAGCTATGCCTCATAGCATTTGAATGTCTAAGCACTGTGAATTATGAAATGTGATTGTATTCTATGTTCACATTTTCTGGTACATCTTTGCCAATCAGATGCAAGTCTTCACATTGTATATATTGATATCTGCCTGTATTCTTTGTCTATATTTTTTTCTAAACATGTCTGCCTGAGTTTATCACTCAATGATGTATGTATTGTCTCTTTTTTTGGTATGTAGAGCTTTTCTCCCGGGCCTCGGCTGAAAATGGACATATATCCAGTCAGATTATCCTGGTCAACAAATGTAAAATAAATAAATAAATAGAGTTTTAGTATGGTATTTAAAATGAAAATAAAGTTTATCTGTAAATTAGACATAGGCTTGGTCAATGAGACATAAAGCAGCTAAGATGAGTTGAATCTTTAAATCTGGGAAACTTAGGAATAGTTCACACCAAAACATTGTGAATTGCACAGTTTTGTGGAAAAGGATGGAGACCACCTAGAGTAATTATTCTTAACACCTGTGTTGTGACAACTCAGTGGGAAGAATCACACCTAAGCAATGTGGGTGCAAAGCCCTAAATATGGGCTATGTGGAGGTAAAGGCCAATACAAAGAAACAGCCATCAAAAAGTTATTTTTACTGCCATTCACGTTTTTCAGCTCTAAGTTGGAAAAATTGTCAGTTCTCAGATAAGATGCATAGTATCAGAGCCCTGTAAATCTTTGTAACCACACATGCCATATAGCATTAGAGTATAGTCTCTTAATGTATTCAATTTTGCTTTACATGAACAATACCTGTCTTGTGAGGTTTTCAGCAAAGTACACGAAAAAAAAAAAAAAAAACGAAGCAGCAGCTTAGGAAAACACCAAAATCTTTAATAGCACCAACGGTGAGCGCTTTCATCTCTCCACTTATTCATACACCAGAGACTTCTTCAAACAACCATTTAAACACACTACAAGAATTTATACTTAAGTAAATCACATGATTTCATGTCACATGACATAATTAAAAAGCATAATTAAAAAACATATTGCTACTTTAAAACCATTCATAAAACACAGAACAATAACTTACTCATTCACAATTAAACACCTACAATATAATAATTGCTTGATCAGTTACAAATATATACATACAAAATAGTTTAAATATACAATTAAAATAGTTTAAATATACAATTTAAATATACAATCTAATATGCAAACCACTGTTAGTGTTTTAAGCCCCTCCTTTTTAAATACATTATAAATTCATCGCTATTATTTAAACCCGGTGGGAAACAAGCATTAAGTTTGACTTACCAACAATACTCTAACCAACCAAGTTCTTCCTCAATGTTCATTATGTTGGCAGTATTTATTAGTTGTTCTAACACCAAGAACCTGAAATTCACTTTACATTTTTTATTTTTATAATGTTTACTCATTGCATACCTACCATTTCCTATTTGTATAGCATGCTTATATTCATATATATATATATATATATATATATATATATATATATACTCAAGTTTTCCTTCCAACATAAAAAGTATTACATTCTAGGCATACAATCAAATATATTACATTATTAACTTTACAATTAAAAGTTCCAGGTATCTTAATAATCATTTTTCCCACTTCTATCTCATTTTTCTCAACATATAAATAGTTGCACGTGTTACAATTAAACATTTGATCATCCCACATTTCTTATTCAGTTTAGACTGAAAATAATTTTTATAACACTAGCTCTTTTTTGTATAAAATTAGGTTTGTCTCCTATCTTCTTAAGTAATTCATCATTGGTTCTAAATATACTCCAATTTTTACTAATAATGTTTTTAATGGCACTAGACTCAGTACTATTATGTATTGCCATAGATGTCTTATATTTATAGGAGATGTTTTTAGTTCTCCTTGCTAGTGTTAAACCTCTTCTTTCTCTTAACTGTTCTTCATAAAGTTCTTCAACTTGTCGCTTAGGGTAACCTCTCTTCTCCATTTTTATACATAAATGTCTAGCTTCATCTATAAACTTACCATCTTTTTTAGTGAGGCTACTTATTCTTTTTAATTGACCTTTCACAATATTCAATTTATTTTTCTTGGGGTAAACGCTGGAATAATGAAATTCTTGTCAGTAATCTATTTTCTTCTTTATATATTACAATATCTAAAAATGTTATTTCATTATAACTGCTTTCATGTGTGAATTTCAAATAGGAACAGACAGAATTAATATAATTTATAAACTCTTGTCATTCTTCACCTGTCCCTCTCCACACCAAAAATATCATCAATAAAACGTAATATTGTAACAATATGTTCACTAAACCTACTTTCTAATATGTTAGCCAGCTCCCACCCATGCATAAAAACATTAGCATAGCTGGGCGCTAATGCTGCACCCATTGCGACTCCATTGGTTTGAACATAAGTCTCATCTTGAAAAGTCATATAATTATAACTCAAAACAATATCAATCATTTCCATTAATAAACTGATAGTACCACTAGAAAACATTTTAGTTCTGAGAAGTTCAAATCCTACAGTATCCATACCTTCACCATTAGGAATCATGGTATACAGTGATTTTATATCCAATGTAACTAATATATCAGTTTCATATACCATTAATGTTTCAGTTTTTGATAAAACATCAAATCTGTCCTTTATATATGTCACATTTTTGGGAATTACATCAAAACTGTCCTTTATATATGTCACATTTTTGGGAATTACATCAAAACTGTCCTTTATATATGTCACATTTTTGGGAATTACATCAAAACTGTCCTTTATATATGTCACATTTTTGGGAATTACATCAAAACTGTCCTTTATATATGTCACATTTTTGGGAATTACATCAAAACTGTCCTTTATATATGTCACATTTTGGGAATTACATCAAAACTGTCCTTTATATATGTCACATTTTTGGGAATTACATCAAAACTGTCCTTTATATATGTCACATTTTTGGGAATTACTTGTTGTAAATGTCTATCTACAAAAACAGACAATGCCTCTGTTTTACTATTGGCATTTAACACATGAAAGCAGTTATAATGAAATAAAATTTCTAGATATTGTAATATATAAAGAAGAAAATAGATTACTGACAAGAATTTATAGGAAGGAAGTACAGAATAATATGTACCTACATTATTCCAGCATTTACCCCAAGAAAAATAAATTGAATATTGTGAAAGGTCAATTAAAAAGAATAAGTAACCTCACTAAAAAAGATAGTGAGTTTATAGATGAAGCTAGACATTTATGTATAAAAATGGAGAAAAGAGGTTACCCTAGGCGACAAGTTGAAGAACTTTATGAAGAACAGTTAAGAGAAAGAAGAGGTTTAACACTAGCAAGGAGAACTAAAAACATCTCCTATAAATATAAGACAGCTATGGCAATACATAATAGTACTGAGTCTAGTGCCATTAAAAACATTATTAGTAAAAAGTGGAGTATATTTAGAACCAATGAGGAATTACTTGAGAAGATAGGAGACAAACCTAATTTTATACAAAAAAGAGCTAAGTGTTATAAAAATTATTTTCAGTCTAAACTGAATCCTATTAGGGCCGAAGTAAAGAAATGTGGGATGATCAAATGTTTTAATTGTAACATGTGCAACTATTTATATGTTGAGAAAAATGAGATAGAAGTTTGAAAAATGATTATTAAGATACCTGGAACTTTTAATTGTAAAGTTAATAATGTAATATATTTGATTGTATGCCTAGAATGTAATACTTTTTATGTTGGAAGGAAAATTTGAGAATTATATAAGCGTATATATGAACATAAGCATGCTATAAAAATAGGAGATGATAGGTATGCAATGAGTTAACATTATAAAAATAAAAAATGTAAAGTGAATTTCAGGTTCTTGGTGTTAGAACAACTAATAAATACTGCCAACATAATAAACATTGAGGAAGAACTTGGTTGGTTAGAGTATTGTTGGCAAGTCAAACTTAATGCTTGTTTCCCACGGGTTCAAATAATAGAGATGAATTTATAATGTATTTAAAAAGGAGGGGGTTAAAACACTAACAGTGGTTTGCATATTAGATTGTATATTAAATTGTATATTTAAACTATTTTAATTGTATATTTAAACTATTTTGTATGTATATATTTGTAACTGATCAAGCAATTATTATATTGTAGTTGTTTAATTGTGAATGAGTAAGTTATTGTTCCGTGTTTTATGAATGGTTTTAAAGTAGCAATATGTTTTTTAATTATGCTTTTTAATTATGTCATGTGACATGAAATCATGTGATTTACTTAAGTATAAATTATTGTAGTGTGTTTAAATGGTTGTTTGAAGAAGTCTCTGGTGTATGAATAAGTGGAGAGACAAAAGCGCTCACCATTGGTGTATTAAAGATTTTGGTGTTTTCCTAAGCTGCTGCTTCGTTTTTTTTTTCGTGTTTTGTTGGAGTTTTGAAGTTATTAGCTGCTTAAGTGTGGTGAAAGTATGTACTGTCTTGCGTTTCTGGGGCCTAGTAAACCTGATAGTAATTTGCTTAATTTTATAGACTGTGTGTCAATGATTTTGATTGGAAATGTTTTTGTGCCCCATGCTGGATGATAACTGTTTCCTGTGTTTGTGCATGCACACCCTTAAGTGTTATCTGCATGTGTCTGTAGCTAATAAGATCGTGGGATTCTGGAGGGTGACTTTTGCTTCCTTTTTCTAGAAATGTGCAATTGTTTATTTTACAGTGTAGAAGACATTTGGTTTAAAGAGCCTTGTTATTAATTGCTGGTGCTGCTTTTGATTAAGAAACAAGTGTTTCAGATTTCACTGGTGACAATTTTCCTTTAGTGATGTCTCTGTTCTTTTTGCATTGCCAGCTGTTTTATATCCCTGACCTCTCTGCCTGGTGGCTGCTTGTAGATTTAAAGCAGATTATGTTTCCTGCATGATCGTTCTTATTTCAGCCACTAGTCCCATGACAGCTCATCGCTGTCACTTATATCCTGCTCTCTCCCTTTAACCCCCCCCAACGCAGACCACCTGCACTGATGTTTTTAAGCAACAAATAAATGTGGATTCCATCACAAATGTATCTATGTAGGTAGAGCAGGTACATTTACAAAAAATGAGTGTCATGTATGTAAATGAGTCACTTTTTGCTAATTGTAATGCTGCATTTATCCTGAGATGTGTCTGTGGCTCCTTCAAGGCAGATGTCGGTAAAACAGCTATGACGTTCTCCTTTCATTATGACAGGAACATTGTAATAACATAATCACAATCTTTCATTAAATATTCTTTATTATCATTATTCTTTTGTTTTAGAGCCATTTACACTGATGCATGTTTGGGCCAAGGAAACTTAAAAATGGTGGAAATTGCCAGAAAGGTATGCTGTTTAATTATTTTCTTTTTCATATACGTTTTATCTTTAATGTGTGCTAACCATCATCTCTCCTGTTACCTAACTGACCCATTCATTCCTCTTCATGTGAGGTCAATATTCAGTTAGCCATTAGGGTTTTCTGATTAACACTAACCCTTGTCCCCATTGGCAGCTGACAGGTTTGGCTTACAAATTGCCCTGCATGCCTGACTCTAGCTACAGCGTGCACTGCTTTATGTGGATGACCTTGTCGTGGCCCACTTGCGGTTGTTGAAGTAACTGTGACACCCAGCCACACTCTTTTGCCAATAGGGGAGTCAACCCAAGCTTCCACCTTCCCCCAAGATGGATGAGCCCATGTCAGCTGCTCATTTCCCACCTCTCCTTGTAAGCTCCTCCACCACATCAGTTGCTAGATGATCCATTTTTTTCTGAGTTGCTGTCAGGACTTTATCATTCTTTTCCACGGGACAGGCTTAGATATGCATTTTAGCACTTTATTTGCAATTGCAATTTGTTTTTTTTTTTGTTTGTGTATTTGGTTATCTTTTAATCTTAAGAACATAGCTTTCAACCTTATGTCTTCAAAATGTGAAACTACCTCTCACAATGGGGAAAATGGACAAAATGTGGATCACTTACTAATGTTTACTAACAACATCAACTAGCAAGCTTGTGGCATGGTTAAGACATGTTACTTTGTACTCATAAGAAGTTTTTTGATAAATTATTGTGATTCAGTATATTTTACCATTCATGTTAGCTAAAAAAAGTCTTAGCAATGAATGTGTGGCAAACTGTTTAAGTGTGGAACATGGACTTTTTCAGTCAAAATGAGGAGTGTACCTCATAATGAGGTACACTTGAGATGTAGCCTTAAAAAGGATTGGACACTTTGTTGATTAAATACCTTAAAGATAAAGTTGTACTGTGAATAGGATAAAGTGAATTAGAGCCTGCCAGCACTTTTGCAGAAACAGGGAATAGTTGGCACCTTTTTCTCCTCACTCTGCCCTTCCTGTACTGGATTGACTCCTTCGCAGTTTCTGTCATGATCTTATGTACTGGTGTCAAGTCCCCAGTGTCTCTTTTAGTCTTCAGTCAGAAGAGCTTTAGCATCTCTATTTTCTGGTCATACCATTTGTCCTCTCACAAATGATACTAGTGGACTTCATCCAGCACCTTGATGTCTTTCTCCTTATATGACCTGTGGAATTGCATGCAGTACTCTAGTTATGATCTGATTAGATCCTGCTTAAGTAGCAGGATTATGTTTTTGTTTCTGAGTCTATCCACCATATTCAGTTTGCAGCTTCCACTGCCATCCTTTTCCTGCTTTGCTGACATCAGTTCGCTTCCACCTGCAGACACTTGACATGAGGATTTTCATGGCCTTTGTGTAGTACTTTGCATTTGTCTGTCCTGAGTCCTACCCACTTGCTCAGCTTTTCCAAATTTTTTTTTGGCCGCATCCAAAAGCTATTCACTGCTGCACCTAGCACTGTGTCATCATCAGCAAAGAGGTTGTACCTCCTGTCACTCACCTCAAATATGTACAAAGCAAACAGACTGAAGACTACTGGAATGATATCTAATGCCAGCCATCCTGTTCTTCAGTCTGTGTTCCACCTTCAGCCCCTGCAGTTTTACTAGGACCCACCTGTGTGAGACCAAGTCAAAGGTTTTGGTGAAAGCTGGGTATACTTCTTTTAATAATCCCTTGTCATATCTTCCTATAATAAAGTCATACAATTAGATTATGTTTGCCTAACTCCTCCTGGCCATATCACTTGCTGTCCTGGAGATTGTTTTTAGGAAAACAGTCACCCTTTCTATCAGGATTTTTATCCATGTCTTTCCATGGCTGATAGTATAAAAGGCCTATAATTTTCTAGATTTTTCCTGCTCTCCTTTGTAGAAAAGTACTGTACTTGCTCTCTTTCATACTGCAGGCTGTTTTATACTGGCTATTGATTGATAATGAATATTTTATTCAGAGAACCTACCATCCAGATTTCTGAAGACCACCAGGATGAAGCCCATAAAGTTCTTGGTATTTTATCCTCACTTAGACCAGCCAGTTACCTTTTGAACTCCTCTACTTCAGTCTGGGTGTCTTTTCAGGGCTGCCTCAGATCTGCCATACCCACCTATCATCATGGTACCTCCCCATGTTTTCATTTGCACAGACTAAAATGAGCTGCTCATGTAGAGCCTATTTATTTTCTCTTTGACTTTTGCTACCAATGCTCTTCAGCTTGTGTCTCTGCTGCCTTCCCTCCTTTGTTACCTTTCTGCTAGTCTCTTTGTATGGTGCCATCTATACCTCCCATAACCTACCTTCCACATCTTGTAGGCCCATTTACCTTAATTGCTACTCTCATTCCTGTGTAGCCACACTGGCTTTTTCTGTTGTTTTGTCTTTTCCTCAAACCCTTTTCCATATCCTTGAGTACTCAATCCCTGGCCATTTACCATTGCTTGCTTAACCATATCACATAATTCGACTTTAACATTGTCCCCTAGCTCATAATAATCCAAAGCCTTCGTCATCTCTGAAGTGCTTCCCGCCTTTTCAAGAAATAATCAGATCCACCATAAGTCTATTCCTCTTTCTCCTACAACACTTATTTACCATCTGATATAGTCTGTCATTATTTTCCTTTGATGTGCTTGGGGGTACAAATTCTGAATCAGTCCATCAGCATCCCCCCTCTGTGCCTTAACTGTGAGGGTGTATTCTGTAGGCTCATACCTGCCTGTTTCATTGACACTTTATAAAGAAGTGTTCCTCCTGTTTTTGCATGTGATATTTTCCTTCGCTGTAGATTGCTAATCCACCTGCATTCCTCTGTTCTGTGTCATTCCTGAACAACATATATCCCGGGACTTGTATTTTTCACTCTTCATGCTGCTATACCATATTTCTGTGAAATCAGCAAAGCTCATCCTTCTATTCTACGTTACTTTCTGAATTTTCACAGCCAGTTACCCAGACGTCTTGATTTACATAGCAAAGCTACCCATCTGTTTTCTGCTCTGCCTTTGGTTTTTTGCTGTGTTCTGTATTCCTTGTTTTTTTCCTGATATGTTTTGCATTCTTATTCTTTTTATGACAGAATCACCAAGGCCACCTGAGAAAAAAATTTGCTGGGTTTTATTTCAAGTTTAGCACTCTCGCTTCAATTATCTGGAACTTTTTTCAGAACTGTAACTGATACAACCATCGCTTTCTTTCCATTTTTATACAGACAAACCATACCACAATGCCTTGAAAACCCAAGATATAAACTTAAAATATACTTACCCTATTACTTTACATAGAGTTATTAGTAAATAAAAAAAGAACATTTTATTAATAAAATATTCATAAACGTAAATCAAGTTGATTAAAATGTTTTATATATGTGTGTGTATATATATATATATATATATATATATATATATATATATATATATATATATATATATATGTGTGTGTGTGTGTGTGTGTGTGTGTGTGTGAATTTACTTTAAAAGAATGAAATCTTAAAATACCAAACTTCACATCACTGAGGCTACAATTCGACTGAAACTTTAAATGCTGACATATGGAATACTGAGTATAATGCAGGAAGTAGTATTTAACTGTTTGTTTGTACAGGTATGTCTCATTTTTGTAGTGTCAAAAAAAAATGGGGACATTTCATATGATGTTCCTACCAGTACTTGAAGCATTTACACTACAATATGGTCACAAAAAGGTATGTGCCCTTTTCTACAATGTAGTGCAATCCCGGAGTTGGTGTATTTAGTTAGGGGGTATGGATGGCATAGCTCCCCCATGTAGGTGGGTTTTAGATAGTACGGTCTGCACAATTGAGGTAGGTTTACAGTTTTTGAGTTTATGCAAGGTGTAGGAAGTGTTTGTTTAGAAATGAATACTGTGTTAATTTGCTGATCATTTGTTAAGAGTTTTATACATCTTTTAGTCTGTAGACGTTACAGTTGATTTTTTTAAGAAATAGTGGTTGATATCAGAAGTGTAAAGTTGTGTTGTTATTGTGTGGTTGATTTCGGTATTTGAATGTCTGTAAGTTAACTTTTCAATGTTCTGACTTTTCAGATTTGTGGTCTTGGTGATGTGAAGTTCAGTATTTTAAGATTTCTTTTATATATATATATAGATATATATATATATATATATATATATATATATATATATATATATATATATATATATATATGTATGGATCCCCTTCATTTGATTGACCTTCCGAAATGCCAAATGTCATATGGCCGAGACCATATGACCAACATTTCAGAAGGTCGAACAGTGTGAATGGAGATCACCGTACATCACAGAATGGGAAATTTGCAATTTTCCTCAATGTAGTGCAGTCTGGGAGTTGGTATATTTGATTTTTTATTTTATTTATTTATTTATTTAAATTTTAGTTTCGACCTTCCAAAATGTTGGTCATTTGGTCTCAGCCATATGATGTTTGGCATTTCGGAAGGTTGATCAAATGAAGGTGATCCTTATTTTTATATATATATATATATATATATATATATGTGTGTGTGTGTGTGTGTGTGTATGTATTATATGTAAAAATACATTTAGAGACACAACTGAGGCAATTAGCAATATGTGCTACAAACATCACCCCTTTGGTGTTACAGTCCTACCTTCCATTTGGTATTATTACCCTAAGAAATGTTACAGCGGTGCTATTTACTTTGAACCTACAGACATGGCTGGCCTTAGCCATAGGCCTACAAGGCATATGAACAGGCTACACATTTTTTAAGCCTCACATTTTTGATATTTCTATGCTTAGCCTTTACAGGCTTTCTTAATTTTTCCACCTTCCATGAAGAATTTTAGGTTTTTGCCTCTTTTATACACACAAGCCAGACCATCACATAACATAGCAATTAAACCAGTAAATCTAAATATTGCCTTCCAGTTTTATTTAAAATTCTCTTTACTTTATTCCTCTGATTAAAAGGGATGATCATAGCCTTAGTCAAATCCAGGTTAATACCTCCTGACAATCTAAAAATGGGCTGAAGTCTTATCTGTCTCTGACTCAGAACTTCCTCACTGATTTTAATGAACAGACCTTTCAGATATCCTGTTTCCAAAAAACATATTCTTTAATTTCAATGCTTCTTCTTTAAAAGTTGAATCATTAGAAACCCACATGTACAACTTCACCATCAGCCCCTTCACTAAATTTAGTTTATGCCAGATGTGCAGATAGCTATTAGAAAGTGTCTGTTTTCTATATACAGTGGATATAAAAAGTTTACACACAATGCCAGCGCTGGTCGCATAAGTGTGCACACCCTTAAACTAATACTTTGTTGTGTGTGCACACCCTTAAATTAATACTTTGTTGAAGCATTTTTTTATTTAATTACAGCATTCAGTCTTCTTGGATAGGAGTCTATCAGCATGGCACATCTTAACTTGGCAATATTTGCCCACTCTTTCTTGCAAAAGCACTCCAAATCTGTCAGATTGGAAGGGCATCTCTTGTGCACAGCCCTCTTCAGATCACCCCACAGATTTTCTATTGGATTTAGGTCTTGGCTGTGGCTGGGCCATTCCAAAACTTTAATTTTCTTCTGGTGAAGCCATTCTTTTGTCGATTTGGATGTATGCTTGGGGTGTTGAAAAGTGAAATTCCTCTTCAGCTTTCTAGCAGATGTCTGAAGGTTTTGGGCCAAAAGTGACTGGCATTTGGAACTGTTCAGAATTCCCTCCACCTTGACTAAAACCCAAGTTCCAGCTGAAGAAAAGCAACCCCAAAGCATGATACTGCCACTACCATGCTTCACCGTGGGGATGGTGTTCATTTGGTGATGCAAAGTATTGTTTTTGTGCCAAACGTACCTTTTGGAATTGTGGACAAAAAGTTCAACCTTGGTCTCATCAGACCACAACACATTTTCCCACATGCTTTTGGGAGACGATGCATTGTTTTGCAAATTTTAGGTGGGCCTGGATATTTTTCTATGTAAGAAAAGGCTTCCATCTTGCAATCCTACCCCATAGTCCAGACATATGGGAATACAGGAGATTGTTGTCACATGTAGTACACACTCAGTACTTGCTAGAAATTCCTGCAGCTCCTTCAGTGTTGCTGTAGGTCTCTTGGCAGCCTCCCTGACCAGTTTTCGCCTTGTCTTTTCATCAGTTTTGGAGGCATGTACAGTTCTTTGCAACGCCACTGCTGTCCCATATTTTATGCACTTTTTGATGACTGTCTTCACTGTGTTCCATGGTATATCCAATGCTGTGGAAATATTTTTGTACCCTTCTCCTGATACCTTTCAACAATACGATCCCTTTGATGCTTTGTAAGCTCTCTACAAACCATGGCTTTTGCTGTAGCAGGCTACTGAGTAAATGTCAGGAAAATCTTACTAGGGCAGCTGAACTTTATTTGGGGTTAATCATAGTCTCTTTAATTGATGGCGGGTGTATACCCAAGAAGGCTGAATGCTGTAATTAAATCAAAAGGTGCTTCAACAAAGTATTAGTTTAAGGATGTGCACACTTTATTATTTTGTATATTTTTCCCCTAAAATATTTGTTTTTCAATTGAATTGTACAGGTTATAGGTCATATTAAATGTGGGAAAAGATTTGAAATGATTTATTGTGGTCTCATTTTTT
The DNA here is from genome assembly GCF_019279795.1 of Protopterus annectens. Classification (NCBI taxonomy): domain Eukaryota; kingdom Metazoa; phylum Chordata; order Ceratodontiformes; family Protopteridae; genus Protopterus; species Protopterus annectens. The sequence continues at coordinate 1,443,056,843 of NC_056741.1, read as the reverse complement.
TATATCACAAAAACCTGGCATTTCAACAGGGGTGTGTAAACTTTTTATAGCTACTGTATGTTTTGCTATTTTGGTAGTCATTTCTTCATGTAATATTTAAATAATAAGCTACACCCTTGCTGACCGTACTTGTAAACTGCTAAAATACTGGAGAAACTTGCTCAAAACAGTTCACCATTCCACACCATAAAAAGATACCTTGATGGAAGGTTTAAATTTACTGGCAAAGGTATATTTCTTCTCCCAGTATTTTAAAATTATATTGGCAAACACCAAGGCCAGTGCTGCTCCCATTACCACTTTTGTAACTTGTCTGCAATACTCCCCATTAAAACACACAAAATTGTTCTTTAGCAGCACATGTATACAACCCACAATGGTGTTAATGTTTCCATGGGAGGAACTGTTGTCAATCAACAACTCTTCCTGAAACCATTCCACTCCTACTTCATGTTGGATCACCTAAAATAAATCCTTAATGTCTGTGGTTACAAAAACAAAATCTTCTAAAAATTCACAATTAGCCATTAAATTAAAAAAATTCCATGAATCTTTAAGAATGTGTAGTTTGTCACAAAAATCTTGTTAATTTTTTTTGTCCATCAGCATTGGGTTTTTGAACCCATAGACATGGATGGCTTTAGGCAGAGGCCTACAACCATCCACTTTGGGTACCACTCTCGTTTCTCTTGTAGGGCATTTTTTCTGTACTTATTTATTTTTTATAGTAAAGAAAAACATAATTTCTTTTCTATTAAAAAATAATAACAACACAACAGTGCTTCTGTAACATAAGTGAGGGATGTGCCCTAGTGAGGAAGTCCAGCAGATTTGTCCATTTGATTTGTTGGTTTCCTGCACCTCCCACCCGTGATCTACCTTGACATTGACTTAGGTAGACTGTGGGTGGAACTGAGCAAGATGACCGTAAATTCAAAATTGACAAAGACTGTCGTGGAGAGAAAGTTCGGTGAAGGTATGAGCTAAGAATTTATTTATTGCCACTGGCATTCATCCAGATTTTTTGAATGGCCAGGGGCTGGCAAGTCCTCAGATTTTCCCTGATTTTGCATATTATGCCTGATATTGTTTATCTGTTGTCCATCTGCATATCTCTCAACTTCAGACTTTATAGTCCTCAAAAAATGCATGTAAGCTTATAAGAACAATATTTAGAATTGTCCCTAATTTTGGGTCTTTATCCCTCTGTTAATTTTGACTTTGTCCTTATTTCTTTTGCTAAGAGGTTAAAAGGTATGTCCCTCAAAAAAAATTTATTTCCTGGTAAACCATGGCACTGAGGATTACATTTAGTCAAAAATGTCAGACAACAGGAACTCTGTGCTTCTTTTTCTTCAGCAAATCTTTGTTGATCCAAAACCTGATGTTTTATTAACTAAATTAATTTGAGTGATGGAAACATGTTAGCCTCTCTGCAGGGAAGTATGACTAAGGGCTGCTTTTTGCTCATTGTTGTGGTTATGCAGGATTACTGTGATTTGTGTGAATGAACTTGGAATAATGTAATGTGTGACTGCTGTTTCCATTGAACAAAGCTAGAATACAATAGAATACACAATGTCATTGTTAGCTGTAACTGCTGAGTGGGGGTGGGCACCGTCTCTAGAAAGTAACTGACTTTTGTTTTCTTTCTCTCAGTTTAAACAGTCATGATCTGGCTTTGCAGGTCAAGTGTGCATTTGCAGGATTGATGTGATTTGTGTGAAGCAGGACTGGCCTTAGGTTAACTGGTGCCATAGGCAACAGGGCTCCACAGTGCGCCCCAACACCACCTGCTGTCCCCATCCTGTTCTACCTACACCATCCATATTACTTTTTTCTACCTTTTTCTCACAGTTTGTCTTGTTCTTCATTTTTTTCTGTATTCATTCAACATATTTTAAAGAAACCACTTCTTCACTCCAAAAAATAAACAAATAAATACTGGAAAAGCACCCCTGCTAGAGCGGTGACCTAGGCAGCAGCCTAGTTGGCCTATGCGTAAGGCCGATTATAGTGTGAAGCATATTGGAATATTTGTAATGTGTGGCCACTGTCTGCATGGAAGTTGAAAGAGCAGAAATGCAATACATGGTCACCCTTGTTTATTACAGTTGTCTGAAGTACACACACAGGTAGCTGGAACTTCTGTTTGGTTGTCAGAGCCATCTCTTGAAGTAACTGATCTCTTGTTCTTTGTTCAGTTTAAACTGTCACTGTCTGGATTTCAGGACTAGTGTCCATTTATTTGAAGTAAGATGGGACTACTGAACTGGACATCTGCGATATACACAAAATAGCTATAATTTATTGGGGCTGTCTGTAGAGGAAGATGACTAGCTGCCTGCTGTTGCTTGTTCATATTCTGTCTTTGCATGACTAGTGTGAAAATTGAAGCAGTTTGGAATACTTAATGCACAGCAACTGTTTATGTGCAGCAAAAGGAATTAGATTACATATACGTCCTCTCCTGTCAGTCATGGCAGTAACATTTTGTAGGGGTGGAAGCTGTCTGGATGAAAGTTACTGATTCTCTTGTAATTTGCTCATTTTAAATCATCTTCAAAAAAAAACTAAGTCATAAAATATATTACAGGACATCCACACCTTCAGAATTTATGGGGGCATGGTGGCCACTCGCACAAGGCTATAAGTAGATTTTGACACAGACTTAGTAGTGGCCTCTGTCCTGAAGCCCATCTTGTCTACAATTGACCCTTCTTAGAGGTGTGCATGCTAGGTCTTTGTATTTTCTGTTGGGGGGGGGGGGTTGGGCTGATGCCCTTATTTCTTTAATTTTCTCCAAAACCTCAGAGATATGCACAGGTCACTATAGATTGTGTTGGGCTGGGAACATTGCGGGCATTATTTATTTAACATTGCTCACAGACTTCAGAAATGTTCACAGAGGGTTACCGTAGTTTGCATAGGAACAATAAATTGTGTAGAAGTAACATGTTGGAAACAATACAGTGATTCCTTTTTTTTTCAGTTTCCTCACAAACAGTTGCATATGCAGGAGTCTGCCTTTTGTGGAAGTGTAAGCAGGCATTACTAGCAGCAATTTGAAATATGTATGACTGACTTTGGCCATTTGTGTCTTCACTTTCACCTCAAACACCAGAGGAAGATACATAGAAGGTGACAGTTCTTTTTTTTTTGGGGGGGGGGAGTAGAGAGGCAGATAGATATTTTTTATTTGTTCTTGCAAACATTTGTTTTCTCAGTTTATTGTGAACTGCTAGTGTGACAGTTTTTATTTCTTCCCAGAAATAATAAAAGAAGTGTGTATTTTTCACTTATGATATTTGTTTAGACCACCACTGGATCAAAAAGTCGAAAACAAAAACTCCAGAATGCATCTCAGAGCAACTAGAACCTTCATGACTTTTGGTGGCCTAGAGGCCTCCAAATCCTGTGTTACTACAATTATTTCCACCAAGTGTAGTCTTTTTTACGCTGTGCCTGTTGCTTTATATTTTCTGGCTTTCCTTGTACCTCCCTCTCATGCATTGCTAGTCTGCTAATCCCTCCTTCTACCCCAGAATTTCTTCTGATTCTGAGCTGGGGCCCAAGTGAAATTTAAGGGCATCCTTGGAGGGATGCGATGGCAACTACTTCTTGCTGCATCTGTCAACACAATATCCAAGGCCTGCTCCCCTGTTGGGATCATGCTTCCCTCAAGGAGTGTCATCCTGGGATGGACATGCCAATCCCTCTGTGTCAGTGCTTCAGTTACCCAAGCCACTTATCAAACATGGGTTACCTGGGCCATAGTTAGGGCTTTGTCCGTGCCATCACTGGATGAAACAGGTTGTTTAAAAACACTATGAAATGCACCTTGGGTTAACTGCATTAATTTCAGAGTTTTTACCTCCCTTATTAACTCCATAGTTTGAAGACAAATCTTGAGAAAAGGAAGGAAAAAGAAATCTGTACTGTGTAGGTAGCCCAGATTGGGGGTGGGGAGCTGGAAGAGGCAATAGGTGATGTGCGTGGGGAGTAGTGGGCAATGAGTGAGTGCTATGGAGTGCTTTGCTTAGGGTGCCAATTCACCTTATGCTAGCCCTGCCCACGGAATTTACTATTGGACATAAGGGTGGGTCTACAGTCTTCTTGTAGGTTTTAGGAATGCCAACAAATAGATGCTGTAATAGGCTTTTTACCTTCAAAATTCTGTCAGTGTTGTTGAGAGTCCATTACCCATTATTGAAACACAAATCTTGCAACCAGCTATTGATCGTAACATAAGCAATGTTGATTTCATTTATGGATACAGAACAAAAGTATTCACCCCCATTTAAATATTCCAACATCGTACCAGCACAGTCAAAATAGTTCAGAATCGCCACCTCTCCCCCTTTATTGGGTTACATAATCGTAATGGACCTATCATTTATCAGGGCTATTAACAGCTTTTTCTGTTATTCGGTAAATAGTAGTATTTATGCCATAATCCCTCAGATACCACTGATTTCAGGTCACCCTCACATAGTGTTTCATATAAGTTAGTAGGAAGCAATAACCGGAGATTAAATACTCTCTTTCACTGCAGTTGAAGACCTAGTAATATTGTCATCAAAAATTATAATGAAATTGAGCTTCTTTGAATATAATTTTAATTTGATTAAAGGGTCAACCAGGTTACTACTACTACGTGATTGTAATTAAATATCTTGAAGCCAATGAAGTCAAAAGCAGTTTCTGCATTGCTGGATTTGTTTTCTACTGGATGTGTTTTCTGTCCCAACCTCTTTCTCTCATTTATCGACACCTTTTGTTCCTCAACACTCAGTTTGTGCCATGATGAAATACCCTCCCTATGTGCTTCTGTCTGGGCTGTTGCCATTAATTGCTGCAATCTATGGGGAGGAGAGGGTGAGGATAAAAATTACCCCTGCCCCCCACTTCTTCATCACCATGCTGTTCCTCACTAGCCTCCAAACCTCTTCATAGATTTGTAGGCTCATAGAATGTTACGAGGCTAAGGGCACTAGAGCCCTTACAAACCTAGCCATATTTATCCTGAGTTAGCCCAATTGCTGGTTGTTTAAGTGAGTGAAATTCGTAGGGTCTGTGGTAGTTATTACCAACTTCCTCTGTCCAGGAGGAATGCTACTTTCAGTCACCCATTCATTAATCTAGGTTGTTTTTGAAGAGGGTCAGGAAGGCACTCTGTTTCACGTGAATTGGAAGCTTGTTCCAGAGAAGTGGCAGTCTCTGGAAGATGTAGCTAGCTCTCCAGCTTGATCTGTTCATGTCAGAGGCTAGGTTAGGATCCCTGGAGTGAGTGACACTCATGCAGTTTGATTTACAAATGTGTAACATGTCCATCAGGGCCGAGTTACAGACTGTGCTGTAAGCCAGGTACAGGTCACCCCTTGACAACCTGTAGGAGACAAAATACAGTGAATGGGCTTTCAGTCTTTCCACGTAAGACTTGTTTTGTGTACCCTGTAATTTCTTGGTGAAAAAACTCTGTCGTATGTTCAGTTGTTGCAGGTGTCTGATGAGGTACATACAGAAGGGAGTTTTGTACTCATTTATTGGGCTTATGAGGGCCGAGTATTATGGAATTATAACATCCTTAGATCTAGATGCGATACCTTTACTTATAAGATGTGCCACATAGAAGGATTTCCTTACTACTGTGGATATGTGATGGTTAGTGTTCAGGTTGCTCTCGACCTGAGTACCCAGATCGCATACCACTAGGACTACACTTAGGAGGGGTGCTGTGTATAATGTAATTAACAGGGATATCAGCTTTCACAAGGGGAACAATAATGCATTTTTTTGAATTTAGCTTTAAGCCATGGCTTTGGCAACAGTCATTTGTCTGTGTTAACCCTGCCTGCAGTATGTTAATATGGTTGGGAGACTCCATGATTACTCCCGATTTGGATTTGTCAGTGAACTTGGTCAGCCAAAGGCTATCCACATTTGCTAGACTTCTGAGAAATAGATTCCGAACTGTAAGGATCCCAGCACAAAACTCTGTGGTATGCCACTGGTAACTGGTCTTTTGCTAGAGGTGACATCACCCACTTTGACAGTGTGTGTCCTGTCGGTGAGCCATTCGGCTACCCATCTGGTAATGTAGGGGTTAATTCCCAAATGGGAGAGTTTCCCCTATAATACCTGAATGGGGGATTGTGTCAAATGCCTTGGCTAGGTCAAGATAGGTGTTATGCATTGTCTTTCCCTTGTCCAGGGACTTGGTGACTTTCTCAAAGAAGTCAGTCATGTTTAACAGGCATAATCTACCTTTAACGAATCCAAACTGGACTGGGTCCAGAATTTGGAGATTAACCATGTCCTTGTTCATAAGGTCCATAATGATTCTTCCCACTACCTTGCAGAAGAGGCTAGTCAAGCTTATAACCCTATAATTCCCAGGGTAGATTGATGGTCCCCCTTTGTGCAGAGGGATTACTGTTGCTGTCCTCCATTCCACCGGGACATAGCCAGTTCGCTATTCCAGGTTTGGATGCTTTTTTAAATGGAACTTCTTCTGACTACCGCCAGGGTATGTAAGCCCCTTTCTGATTTTGTGACCCCTTCTTCACCTTCCACTTTGAAAGTATAATCTTCCTACAAGCCTTTTCCACTGCCCTGTCCTTGCTATTGACATATGATGGTGCTGACATATCATTAGTGCAGACATGCCAAGGTGCTGAGATGTCATTAGTGCAGACATATTGTAGTGCTGAGATGTCAGCAGTGCAGACCTGTCATGGTGCTGACACACAGCACAAGATGCAGCTTAACCTTGATTTCCAGCTTGGTCATCTTCCTACATCTTACTAAGTCCATGTTTTGAGATCAGTTTATATAAGCTGTGCTCACCTTTCTTCATTGCAGAGACTCTTAGTCCCTCCTGTGTACTTAGTCTTAAGTTACCAAAACCCGCTTGTCTTTCCCCACACGGTCTCTCCTCTTACTATTATTTTTATTTAACTAGATGTATAATTTTAATCTCTTAGCTGGGCTGCTCGACCTTAAGTGTTATGCCTGTCTTGTAAAGCAAATGCCAGACACTTGTATAGCAATAGCTGAGTTATGGTTATGAACTCTCACTAATAGGTTATCTGTAGATGGGTTGTAGGGAAGACACATGGATGTCTTGGCATCAGTAAATTCTCAGATGTTGGTAGACAGAAAAAAAAAGAGCTGTAGCGATTTCTGTGGAGCTCCACCTCTTTATTATATCATCCTAACCAACCTATAGATGCCCTGTTGTTTATACTGTATGTCTAACATCCTTCTCAAACAGCGATATGAAATGTGTTTCCACTGGGAAGGTTGTAGATTAACTCATATACTATGGAGCACTAGCAGACAGGGATGGGCGTGACCATCCCAGGGGTAGGCGCTTACCAGTGATGCTCCCTCAGGAGAGACATGGGCCAAAAAGGGAAGCAGGCCATGGATGTTGTGTTGACAAATGTGTGTGTGTGTGGGGGGGATCAGTGAAACAAGAAGGTAGGTCATTAAAAAAAAATCCCTCCCCCCAGCAAATAATAGTTACCATCAGATCCCCCCAGATGCCCTTTAGTTTCACACTGGCGCCATATTTGAGGAGGAGGAGACTTGGAAATACTAGTGTCTGAGTACGAAGGCTAAGTGCGGTAGGTATCTGCACTGATGACATTGACAGTGGTATAAATGAAAGAATGTGGAACATTTTTGTTTTGTCTTTCAGCACGGATCAGCAGTTAAACTTCCAGGTAGCGGAGGAGCAGTCATTGGCCTCTGTCCAGACCCTGAGAAACTGGTGAGAGTTCAGTTGTTATTGCTCATATGTGCTACTAACTATTTTTCTGCTGCCTTTGATACTTCTGCTGTCAGGCCCTATAAATAACAAATATATTATGTTTCTTTAAGGTCATCTTGAAGGAGGCTTTCCAGGAAGCTGGATGTGTTTTCTGCCACATTGTGCCTTATGATTCCTCATCTGGTACTGTTTGAAGAAGAGGCTGTGTTCCAGCAAAACACACAGCCTTTTACAAAACAGACTATTGTCAAAAAAATTGTAGTACTGTTGAACCTTTCATAAAATATAAGCATTTGTTCATTGTAAGGTACTATTGTTTTTGGTACACTATATGCAAGGAATTAACACGCACACACACACATACACACACACACACACACACACAAACACACACTTCATATTGTGTGTCTTCTACTCCTTTAGTGTAATGATAGGGCATATTTATTTTTTGCAGCCTAATTATGTCTTTTGACATTGAAATGCTGTTTATCCCAAAACTTCAGTTCAGATGCACTAAAATATACAGTAGATTTATTTTCTGGTTTATATTGCTTGTTTTGTTCTGTGCAGAGGATATAAAATAATTGCCTTATTTAGAAAATGCCTAAATTCATTCTGCTCTTTGAAGATGGAACTTGAACTGTACATAGGCAGAGTATGTCTGTGATGGCAACCTCTAATCTTACAAACATGATACTTTGAACATGACTTACTTGTACATTGGTCTGCTGCTTTTGTCATCATTAGTGGGGAGCAATAATCTAATATGAGTCCTTTTAAAAAGTCTAATTCCTTAATCATCTAGATGACCCCTTTTGTAAGACAGAGATGCAGATATTTTTTGTAAATATTTTTCAGGAGTCTGAAGCTCCATAGTACCTCCCATAATACTTTCTTTTTTCCCTCTACCACAACCTATGCAAGCCTATCCCTTCCTGTGGGTCTTATCCCCCTGATGAGACAGACTTTTTTGTTCATCAGCCCTCCTTTGCCACATGCAATAACATTATGGTGGGGTGAGTACATCCCAGTGCCATTTCCCAGTTAATGCATGTGTACAAACTAAAGCTGGGCTTTCACGATGCACTGAGCAAAAGACATTTAACAACACTTGCAGGAATTTCACTTGAGGAATTTGATGTGTTCTTCAGAAGTAACAGTGCTAATTCTAGTCAGTGATAAATTAAGATGGAAGCTGTCGGATCATGGCCATTACTCTGAAACGACAAGGTTTGTGATTAAATTGTTCACTGCTGCAGCATTTTTATATTAGGTTCATGTTACTATCCTAGTAATGATTCCTTCAGTTTTTTTACTTCCATCTTTGGAGCTATCAACACCATTTGTGAAGGAAACTGTGCTGTAATCATAGGTGGGAACTTTAATGTAATTCAAGGTTCTGTACTAGATTGTTTCACTCCCTTCGCTGAAAACAGTCAAAGTTCATAGGTTTTTGAGATAGTTAATGCAGGACCTTTGTAAAATAAAGGTATGGCATAGCATACAGCTTCATGAGCTGTTTCACATACTCCACTCTGTCCCTGTCAGGATTTAGCAGGTTATATTGTGGCTGGTCTGTCCTTCTGCTCTTCAGATGGTAAACATGCTGATCACCATTCTTTGTCTGGTCATGATGCAGTGAATTTGTTTTTACAAGCTCAGCAATACCCTCATAAGCATTGGAGATGTGATCCCTTGTTGCTGAAAGATTCCACCAACTTCCAAAACATAACTAAATCAGATCCAACATTTACTTTGGGAAGGAGGCCTGCATTGTACCTAGTCGCAAGGCTTTAATTTGCAAGGAAAAACCTTTGTACTGTAATTGTTGCTTAATTATTTATTACCCTAGAATGACTAGCAAAGCAGGAAAACATCCATGACCTGTGCAACAAACTCAGATTTCAAAACGTTTTTATTTAGTACTACTAAAAGCTGAAAGCTGAGCTGTTTCAATGAAAGAAGCCTAAATATGACACCTGCAAAAACATCTGTGTAGCCATGGTCCCTAGTTCTTTATAGCTCTTCTGACAGGACCCTTCCAGACTGGTTTTAAGTCATGGTCTAGTACAGACTACTCCCAGGACTGTCACTCAGGCAGCAGCTGCTGTCTTGTCAAATTTTGAGGTGGGATCTGATTCGTTGATGTGGGACTATTTATGGGCAGCTTTATAAACAGTGTTCATCATACTTTCCCACAGTCTGTGGAAGCATTGTATAACTACCTTACATTATCAGTGTTGACAAGCTTCATTATCTTTTTCTCCTTGAAGAAGGACCTCCCCCCCAGCAGGGGTGTTTCCTTTCACCAGCCCTGTTCTAGATGGCAGTTGAACTCCTTGCATTTACGATCAGATCCCTACCAAAAATCCAAGAGTTGTCATATCTGGGAAAAGAGGCTAGGATCTTAATGTTGGTAGACAGTTGTTTGCCATGGGACAATCAGTATACCTGGTAGTTTCCTACACAATAGGATGAAGGAAACTGTAATTAAAAAACTATCTGTCATGCTAGCATGTGGACACTTGTTTGGTCTACGTGACACCATTTCACAATGAGTGGGGCACATCAGATCTTTAAAAAAAATAAGAAAGAAAAGAGCCCTTACTCTGTCCAGTGCTCTTTGTAAAACATAGAAAGAAATTCTCAGTGGCGGTTATTCAGCATTATACAGGGGCGTGCATTTGTTACATATAGAATAGTATAGGTTCTTTGAGAGATCTTGCCTTTTGAATCCCTTGACTGTCTTTAAAGAGTCAAGAGCAGCACTTGATGAAGGGCTGACATTGCTTGCTGCTTACCTTGTCCTTGCTTAGGCATTTGTCACTATTCTGCATATGAATAATTAACAGATTAAAAGCACTGGATGTCATTCAATACATATTCTGTGGGTAATACACTGATTAAGCAATAGGATGCAATAAGTTAGTGGGGCTGATGTACCATTTTATCAAGTGAAGAGTTATCAGTGATATGCCACAGAGTTCCATACTGGACTCGCATCTTTTTGAGTGTTCTTCTCTTATGTATAAATAAGAAAGAGGCTGTGAATAACCAAACATGCTGATTATTTTAAACTGGTATAACCACTTCAATAAAAGTTATCAAAGCTTTTGTGTATGATCTACAAAAAACCTAGATACCTGATGTAGTAGTTGTTGTTGTTGTGTCTTTCGGCTTTTCCCGGTTAGGGATCGCCACAGCGGAACTCTGGTCCACTAATGATTGGCAGTTGATTTTTATGTGCCGAGTTGCCAGCCCAGATGCACAACCTTCAACTAAGGTACACCCATTCACGAATGTCTCCACGCAGAAGACGCTCCAGCTGAGAATCGAACCGGACAGCGTCTTACTGTGAGGCGACAACGCTACCGCAGCACCACCACCGCAGATTATAGTAATGACCATTAATATAAGCAAAAGTAGCATCATGAGATTTGACAAAAGAATCATAAGTTATGATTACAAAACAAAATGCCAAATTATCAAAAGATGAGACTGCCATTAAAGCTCTAGTGGCAGTGGTAAATAGCAGTATCTATATCATACAAAAACACGCTAATAAAATTTGCCATTTTGTCTTGTTAGCTGATGCTTGCAGTTATCATTGCAATCTTCTAAAAAGGACACATTGGCTCTCACTGTCCAGCAGAAGAGAGATTGTTCTCTTAAGCACAGTACTGTCAAAAATCATTAACCTCCGGTAGCATCTTCCTTCTTTCTCATTCAGCCCTCCTTCTTACTTGTATGGCCCTCCTCCTTTCTCGTATGGCCCTCCTCCTTTCTTGTATGACCCTCCTCCTTTCTTGTAGTATCCTCCTTTCTTGTAGTATCCTCCTCCTTTCTTTTACTGCCCTCCTCCTTTCTCTTAGTATCCTCCTCCTTTCTCATACCACCCTCCTTCTTTTTTGCTAGGCCTTTAATCAAAGTACCCCACTACTCCTTGAAAAGCAGCAACAATGGCACCTTCATTATAAACAGACCACCCTTTGGACTAGTAAGAGATGAGAGGGCCTTTTCAAAAACTTGACCTGCTACTTAGAATCGGCTTCCAAATGCTCTGTGTAACTGTTCAGAATTGTGGCAAAGCTAAAGGAACATCTTTCTGTAGAAAATGAATGCAAATGTTTCAGGGATGCAGGCCAAAGTCAGTGTCACTTTATTAGGCAAAGAAAATTCTACCTCAAACTTCTTAATCAATTGAACAAGTTACTGCAATATTTTAAAAACTTTATGATAGCATGGTAAATCCACTAATCCACAGCAACATTAGTAAAAAATGTTTGCAATGAATCCAAAAGAGCAAGGAAATGCAACCTACCTCTGCCAACCTAACACAAACCTACCTTAACTTTTATTGTAAGTAACGTTTCAGTTTCCATTCATATCTGACAAGATGTGCTATAAATACTTGCCTGTAAATAGTTGTTTTCATTGTCCTGTAAATTACAAAATTGCTGCTTATAATTTTTTAGTAGTTATTATTCTGTAGTTGGATCTGTGTCAATGCCTTAAAGCTACATTTTCACTACTGCCATAGTTGTAACTGCTTTTTAAGTTCTTTAGATTGTCTTCAATCTTCCTGTATGTAAATTGTACTGCAAATGTTTCATCAGATGTGTATAATATGTACACTGATTAGAGTCTAAGTCATTGTCAGAAAGAGTCTTTTGATTAGTTCAAACCTGGTTACAAAACCATAAATAAATTAACTTGGTTATTGAATAGTAAATAAAGTAAATAAGTAAAAAAAAAAAAAAAAAAACAAATTAAGTGTTGCAAGATGATTTAAATTTCATAGTGTTTTTTATGAGGTTATTATATTTTTAATAATATGACCAGGCACCATTTAGTATATTGCTGTACAGAAGAAAAGGACTTCAACTAATGGAAGCCAAGGCAATCTTATATTGTGATATTTTGCTACGAGGTGGGGGTGGGGATTAACTGAAGAACTGGAGTTAAAATATTTTCTAAGTGATTAAAATGAATTATTAATGTTGCTAACAAGGTTTGGACAAAGGATAAATGCAACATTAGGCAGAAATCGGTATTGATTGGCAATAAAGTAGCATTACTGGTTTTGTTAGTAATGTCTCTTTGTTTTTGATGATTTAACTAATTGTTTCAGTGGCTTCAAATTAACTAATTTCTTGCTGGATGTATCTGACTTCCTAAGGCACAAGGAGTTTGGATTTTATTACGTTAAATATTACAGCTGGAATGCTTGTTTGATTTAGAAAAATAAATAAGCACGCAAGAACTTTGTGAATTACAAACCAAGCGGCTTTTGTGGGTAAACAGGTAAATAACGGAACGTTTTGATGTGTTGAAGAAACTGTAAGGATGGCTTCTTTTACTAGCTTCGACATGAGAGTCAGCAACAGAAAATAGAGACTGGCCCAGACCATTGGCAACATTTCCAGACCAAGTTGTCCTAGTTTGTAACATGGTCACTGCAAAACTCACAAAACTGTTAAGAATAACCTTTGTGTTATGACTGTGAAATACTTCAGAAATGCATTGAACTAAATTGAATACGTCATGTAAAAACTGATAATTCTCAAAAAGCTTGCATTTGTAATCCTAACAGCAGCCTCCTTTTTAAAACTAGGATGGGAACAGCTTTACAATGATGTTCTCAGGGATGGGTTAAGCTCAGCTTACTTCACTAGTGTGGGACAGTAATATCCACTGTTTATATGCCAGCTCTAAAAAGTAGACAGTATGAACTAAATTTATTGTATGTGTACTCCAGTGTGTTCACAAATAAAGGTGCACTGCTGGGTAATGTTCTTGGACCCTTCCTTTTCATTTCCTGTGTTAACCTGAGTTCCAGTTCCTAGATGTGTAAGTTAGCCTACGTTTGCACTAAACCTCAGGTACTACCTACCTACCATACACAGTAGAGTTCCATCTACCTTGTTGAAGGCAAATACTGGAAACTGTAATCGTCATAAGAAAATCATTTTATCCTGCCAGTTCTGTTCATTTTCTTACCTCATAAATACATACAAATTTCTTATTGGCAAATATCTTAATTTTTATTTTTTTAGCTAAACTTGCTTCACTTTCTTGAATTTCTCTACCTTTACTGAAAGACTATTCTGTCCATCTAATACATATTTCCCTTAAGAAACCCACCCATCTGTTACCCTCCCTTATTGTTTCTCCTTTGCATTTCATTAGCTCCTGCTGTAAATGACTTGGCCAGTCTTTGACTTTAATTCCCCCTATAGTAACTGAATGTTTTTGCCACCCCCCCCACAAGGGGTGTTTTTTCAATAGGACTTCCAGCACTAATAGTTGGTGTAAAAGAGAATGGCAAAAGCAACTGGTATACGGAAGAAACAAGTAAAGAAATTGCTAGAATAGACAGGAAAGGAAATTATGTTTTGACGGGGTAGCACTTTGTGTAAGGGAGAAAGGGGGTGAGTCCATTGTTACATTAACAGAAAATAAGTCAGTCTAATAAAGGATGTAACGTGAAAATATATTAAGTAAATGTTAATTTTCAGGCAGTTGAAGTAAAGGGAAAAGTGAGAGCTAGCCCTTAGATCCTGTCTACAGATCCCATAATGCAACAAAAAAGAAGATGAGTTAATAAGGAAATCATCATCATCTTTCGGCTGTTCCCGTTAAGGGTCGCCACAGCTAATCATCTGTTTCCATTTCTTCCTGTCCTCTGCATCTTGCTCTTTCACACCAACTGCCTGCATGTCCTCTCTCACCACATCCATAAACATTATCTTAGGCCTCCCTCCTTTCCTCTTACCTGGTAGCTTCATCCTTAGCATCCTTTTCCTAATATACCCAGCATCCCTCCTCAGCACATGTCCAAACCAATGCAATCTCGTCTGTCTTGCTTTGTCTCCAAACTGTCCAACCTGAGCTGACCCTCTAATATACTGATTCCTAATCCTGTCCATCCTAGTCACACCCAGTGCAAATCGTAACATCTTTAACTCTGCCACATCCAGCTCTGACTCCTGCCTTTTTTTGTCAATGCCACTGTCTCCAACCCATATAACATAGCTGGTCTCACTACCCTGTTGTAGACCTTCCCTTTCACTCTTACTGGTACCTGTCTGTCACAAATCACTCCTGACACTCTTCTCCACCCACTCCATCCTGCCTGTACTCTATTCTTCACCTCTCTTCCACACTCACTATTACTCTGAACTGTTGATCCCAAGTACTTGAACTCATCCACCTTTACCAGCTCTACTCCCTGCATCCTCACCATTCCTCTACCCTCCTTCACATTTACACACATATATTCTGTTTTAGCCCTGCTGACCTGATGAGTTAATAAGGAAATATAGAGGCAAAAAGAGGTAGAATTAACGGCTAAAACACACTAATACATGACAGTCTTGGAGATTTTGGTGATGTGGGAAGAAGAGAAAGTTTAGTGGAGACAGAGTCTCCCCTTGGAAGTAGCAGTCACATTATTGTTCACAATTAAACCAATGGTAACTTGAATAGAAGCTGGAAAACTTGTGCAGAATTATGAAAGAAAATAGAGATAATGATGGAGAGATGGTGAACAGGTGTATGGAGTGAAGGAAGAACAGCACTGAACAGTATCCTAGATGTGCTTGCTGGGAACTAAAAGGCAACAAAGTTGGTCAGAGGTCAGAGAAACCCTGAATGCTAAATAGTACTATAGAACATGGAGAGGAAAGGTGACATCTACACGGACATATGTAGAAGTGAAAAGGGTGTTGGCCTAGGAGCTTGCAGTGGTTAAGGTGGGACTGGAAAATTAAATAGCTAAGGGGATTAAGCTGACAAAATATATTCTTAAGGTTCTTGGGAAAAGAGGCAAATCCAGTAAAGATAAATTAAGAGAAGGAAGATAGGGAAAAGCAGAGATTTTGAATAAATCATATATATATATATATATATATATATATATATATATATATATATATATATATATGGGTCTACTTCTAAATTTCAAACTTTCATAACTTCGAATTGCTTATGGTTGAGACCCTAACACCAAACTTGTGAAAGTTTGAAATTGAAATAAAAAAGAAATAAAAACAAAAGACATTGTATTTTTATATCCTCCTGCCCCCCCCACCCCCTGCTAATTAAATATACCAACTATGAGACCACACTGCAGCAAAGAAAATGTTAAATATACCATTCCATGCTGTATGACAATCTCCATTTAAATGGTTCGAGCTTTCAGAAGTTTGATCTCATGGTCTGGAACATAAGCAATTTGAACTTATGAAAACTTGAAATTTAGAAGTAGACTCGTATATGTATGTGTAAATATATATATATATATATATATATATATATATATATATATATATATATAGTGTATATATATATATATATATATATATATATATATAGTGTATATATATATATATATATATATTATAAATATATTGTTATAATAATATATTATTTATAAGAGTTGTTTGAAAAAAAAATGGATAACAACATGGGAAAGTGGAAATAGTAGATGACAAAAGGGATGGGTTATGGACTAAGATAAGATGTAGAAGGACTTTCCTGTCAGTAAAGTAAAATAAGGACAGAGACTTGAAGGGATAATTAGTCAAGCTACTGAATCTCAAGTAGAGGATTTGACAGATCCTCTTAGAAATCTCTTTCCCTAGAAAGGAAGGACTGGAAGAGTTCCAAAGCATAAGGGAGATCCCAAGCTGCCACTGGTTTTGAGGGAAGTATAGACCAGTACATCTTAGTTCACGTGTGAAGAAGGTGGTGGAAAAGATCTTTTGGGAAAGTTGATTAAATTCTTGGATGAAAGTCCTCCACAAACCAACAGCCAGTTTACAGCTAAAATATTCTGACTATCCTGATTTAGGTTTTATAGCTGCAAGATATGGGAGGAGGACAGGGAAGATCTGGTAGATATTTTTGAAAGTTCTTCATTTTGGTAACAAGCTTGGAATTGTTAAGTGAAGCAGTGGGGTGGGGTTGAAAGGAAACTGATAAACTAGGTGAGAAAAATCCCTGGAGCAGACAGTGGTAGTGAGATAAATGTTGAGTATGCAAAAATAGGTCTTTAGTCACGTACCACAAAGATCTTTCCTTCTATGTTCTATGGATATATGTCAGAGAAAGCACTAAGTATATAGAGTAGAACTGAGGTAGTTGCACATCACACCAAACTTGGAGCAGCACTCTGCTTGAAGAGAGAGATTTAAGGAGACTAGTAACTTAGGCATACAGAAGGCAGCTGAGATTTAACATCACCAGCCATAGGGTTTTCTATGTGGAAACACTAACCAAGAACCTCAGTATAAGGTGGAAGGAGTAACGTTTCTCAGTACTTATTACAGAAAACAATCATCAGCTTAAATAGGAGAAAACAGTAGGGAGAGGAACATTATCTTAGTTTCATACTGAAAACAAAGAGAATGGATCCAATATTGTAAACTGTACAGAGACAGGAGCTCAGAGCTGTCTCACGTTTTATGAAGGAAAGTGATAGAATGGCAGAGGAAAAGGCAATGGTGTATGAACAGGGAATAAGCAGCCCAGGTACAGAAAAAGGTATGAAGGGGATCAGTGATAACTGAAATCATTGTTAGGGGCATTAAGCATGGATAAGACACAACAACCTGATGAGACATTCATAATCTATAAGAAGGCTTCTGGGACCCTAACTGAGCATTTAAACCACTCTCCGTTAGGACCCTTTAGGATGAGGTCCCTGGGGTTTGGAAGCTAGCAGTTTTGGTGTCCATCCAAGAACAATACAAGAAACTATAGCCTAATGAGCCTGCCTTCAATGGGAGGAGGAAGCAGTGGCGGTCATTCTGAAGTCTTCACTCTTGAATTTCCTGAAGCAGAATGGGCTGATGTGTACTATTTGTATAACTGAATTAACTGGGTAAATAGAAAGGCAATAGCCTTTGATTGTGATAGTGATACTACTGGACTTCAACAAAGCAATTGACTCGGTTTTCTACATAACCCTTTTTGCAAAAATAATGAATGGCAGAAGGAAGAATTAACATCTGTAGGGTAGAGAAGTGATTAGAAGACAGAGGGCAGTGATAGTGATATAATAACCCCCAGTGTCCAAAAACAATGTCCCACAGAGACTGGACATCAGTCCAGACCAAGTTAATGTGCTTGTTTCTGATCTTACATGAAGAATGGGAAACTGACTAAGCCTAGCTGGGGAAATAGTATAAAATGGAAGTACAAGTCTGTTTAGGGACCTTAAGAGCTGTAAATTGTGATCCAAGAGGTTACAGCTATACTTTATCCATTCCAGATTCATTCTGGAGTGATAATCCAAATGTCTGGTATGTGTTCTGGGAAGTCAGGCTTAAAAACCTGAAAGCGGAGAAGGATATAATGGATATACTTGTGAAGTCCTAAACAAGTGTGTGTGTGTGTGTGTGTGTGTGTGTGTGTGTGTGTGTGTGTGTGTGTGAGACTAACGGCAGTGGTAAGATACAGACGTAAATCCATGGACAAAAATGTGATGATATCTTTCTTTCCCTTCTGCATACACATCTGAAATACTACATGCAGGTTTGGAAGCCCTGTGTTGAGAAAGAAATCAGACTGTATGTGGGAGTGCTAAGGAAGGTGAGCAGAAGGAATGGAAATGGATAGGATGCCTTAAGGAGGGAGAGAATTAAAGAGTTGCAACTGTTAATCACTAGGAAAGGGGAAAGATGGGGGAGTATGTGTTATGTTTTCTTACTGGCAACACAGTAGTGCAGAGGTTAGTGTTGCTGCCCTTTAGTGCTCGAGTTTATGGTCTGGTTCTCAGTTCCAGTGTCTGATAGTTGCATGTGTGCAGCTGAGTATGTGTACATCCAGAAAATGACTGGCATCTCCTCTAGGGTTGATTGTGTGACTTAAGCCTGTTGTTTGCTAGGACAATCTTCAGCTTCGCCATGGCTCTGTCTAACATAAAATGAATATTGGAAAATGACTGAATTTCATCTTATAGTCAGCAAATAACAGATGATAAGGACAGGAACTGATTTAGGTCAAAATCAGATTAATTTATTTCACTTTTGTGGATAGATGAACTAGACTATGGACCAATTTCAGTCATGGCCCGAGCTGAAATTATACAATATCAAATGATTTGCACACAATGGACCAATAATATTTACACTGTTTTGAATCTGAACACGTGCATACTAGTAGCTCTTGTAAAAATATGTGTGTGTGTGTGTGTGTGTGTGTGTGTGTGTGTGTGTGTGTGTGTCTATTTTCAACAGTCTCTGTGGGTACACAGTTATACAGGCTAGCATTAGCAGAGTAGATGTAGAAGTGTGTAAAGTAATTTGTACCAGCTATTCTCATATATCTATAGTATCAACATAAAACAGTGCTGGCACACAGTTTATTGTTTTTTATTGGAGTAGTACAATATTGGAAAGGATGTTTGACAGTCAGTTAGACATTATCAAGGCAGATACACTATTGTGCCATTATCTCTGCAGGTGCATTTGTTCTGGTACTTGAGGGAGTATAGTTAGAAAAAAGAAAAGGGGTGGGAGCACAGACCCTAACTCACAATGCCACAGAAGCAGTTTTGTTTGGACATGAGGGACTAGTGCTTTATAGAGATAGTATAATGAAGACATGGAATTAGGTCCCAGTATTAGTGCTGCACATAAAGTCAGTCAGTCATTTAGAAGGGAATGAGTTGGTGGAAAGGCTAGAGCAACCATACATTAAGATGCATCTATGAGGCACAGGCTTCAAGAGGCAGCCAGACTGGGAAGACTTGTGCCCTTCTGCTGGCAGTGGGCATATCTGTGCATACATGACCCTGGGCTATTGCTATTGGCTTTTTTGCACAGCTTTTTTTTCATTTGCATCAGTGAATAAATGGGGTTTGAGAATTGTATACAGTATTTCATGCATGGCTTCATCAACTACCTTTACAGATACAGCATTGGTTAAACTTTTCTACTAGTAATGCCTCTTACTCTGTATTTAGCACTGTGCACACTTTCATTACTTTACATACTGACTACCCACTTTTAGATCATTTGATATAGTAATAATTGTCCCTTTTCATTTTAGTAGCTGTGACACCATTCTATCTATACTTTTCTGTCTTGGTTTTACTTACCAAAGTGCATTGCCTTGCACTTGTGAATAGTGTATTGAAAATAACAGTTATCTGATCATTCTTATAACCTTGGATGGTATGTTCACATCCTCTTTACCTGAACTTCAGTAATGACACTGTTACAGACCTGTGTCACTTGCAAAGAGGGCCACCTTTTCTTCTGGTTTGTCTACAATATCAGTCAGTAAGACACTGATGATAACTAGACATAGTATGGAACTATGCAGTTCTCTGTGTTACTTTTCTGCACTTACTGTGTATTCCTTTTACTACTGTGTGTCCTAATTTGACAGTTTTAACAAAATGCAGTACTTTGGGATGCAGTGCAAAACTGGCTAAGATGCATCCATCCACAACCCCTTTTTCCCATTTTTGCACATGGGATCGAGGTGTCACTTCAACAGTGGCAATCATCTTGAGACAAGATTTAACCACTGGGTGGTTAGCCCTGCCACAGTAGTTCATCCACACTACACACCTGCATGCACACTCACACCTATGGCCAATTTGGAATGTGCAATCCACCTACTGCATGTCTGGAACGTGGGACAAAACCAGAGCACATGGAGGAAACTCACTTGAACACACGGAGGACATGCAGACTCCACACAGAAGTACCCCAGCTGAGAAATGAACCAGGGAACCTTCTACTGTGAGGCAACAATGCTATCCTCTGTACCACTGTGCTGCCCAATATTAATCTTTTATATTGGACTGCACTGAGTACTTTGTTAAAAGTTTAAGTAAACCCCATCTACATTTCTTATATTAGTGGCATATATAAATGTATTAGATTTTTTTTTCAACAGTGCTTAGTATTTCCACTAAGGAATAAATTATTCGTAACTATTGGTGGATAATTATAAAACAATCCCATGGATACACCTTTAATCTTTTTTGTTTCCATTGGCTTGCTACCTTTGCTGCTATAAAGACTTAGACATCAACTGTTTTTTTTATAACTTTCTCTTCACTTATTTAATTAGTAGACTATAATTAGTAGTTAAGCAATGAAATTATATCAGATAAATGATTTTAACCTGCAACTTCCTTAACCATTGTACTCCCTTTCATTAGTCTGATATTTAAAACCAATAAAAGCACTGAAAAACATATTGAATTATTAATAAAACTTCTTTTACATTATGTGCATTCCATCTAGGATAACAGTATTAAACTTGAAAATAAAATACACATTTTATGTATTTATTTCTCTCTTGAATCAGTTTATTTACACACGTCTGCCTTAAGAACTGAGTAGCTTGGAAGAGTACTTTAACTTGATATTAGAACAATATGCACATTATAATTTAACAAATGGACTTGTTAACTGGTTCCTTCTGATATTCCATAAATTATTACAACTTTGTACGAGTTTTCCCTTTGTATTATTTCAAATAGATGCAGGAATATTTAAGGATATAGGCTGTAAACGAATTGCATTACAGTCAAACTCTCCGCATGAAAAATATTTGTTTCAGTTTATTGTAAAATCATCTTGGCTTAATGTATGAAAATATGTGGAGCACCACATACTTGGAAATGTGCTTTTTCTTCTATGTCCAGAAGTGGATTTGATTTTAACCAATATGAAGTACTGTTATGTACTATTTCCTTTCCTTTACATTAAGTGGCTGCAAAAAATGGCAGTCATTCCTTCATCAGCTAAAAGTAGGACATAATGTTTATACAGAATAAGAATTACTTTTTCTAAAAATTGATCATATTCTGTAACAAAACATAAATCCCACTTTTCATTATTTCATCTCAGTTTAAATGGAAGTATATAGTACATTTCCATATGTGTTCCTTAACACTTGTCTTAAAATATCCTCTCCTTTTTAATCTACCAAAGAATTCTCAGCATCTTGCTGAAAGAAGTCATTTATGGTGCATCATTGTAATGTATTTTACTTTATTCATTTGTGATAAACCCTACTAGGCACAAGTATCTTTTCACTGGGGACTTAGGAGGACCGTCTGGTTAAGTGACTTGCTCAGAGTCACACAAGAGCCAAGTGGCGGGTGGTGGAATCAAACTCTGGACTGCAGGATGAAACTCTTATAGCAGATCATAGCCTTGTCTGCACTAAACCAATAGACTATAAAAACATAAAAGAGCATCATCTTTTTTTCTACATGAATTCATCAAAGGTGACAAGCTCTACTAGAGTTTTGAGAAGCATAATGTCTGCCGGTAAAAGTACACCTGCAACAATTGCCTTTTTAGATATCTTACATTGTGTTGTATTATTTGGAATCCACATTTGTACATATAAACAGTTTACTGTTTTAAAAATAACTTTATATATATATATATATATATATATATATATATGACAAATCTGTACTTTCTATATTCTTCCTAAACTTTATTCTCTGGGACATCGATAGAAAGAAAATAATCCTTATGGAACTGGAACTGAACTTTCTGAAAGAATCAAGGGATATTATAACAAACGTTTCAGTACAACCATTACTTAAATTTGCGTAACTGAGGAAGAAATTTTGCCCCATTAAAGTACCCTTCAAATGCAAATAAAAAGTGAAACAAATAATAAAAAAAAAAAGATTCGATTATACAGATTCAAGCAACTTAAAAATTAATTTTGAATTTTTTTTATTCTGAAAAATGTGTAATAGCATACATTCCTTATTAATGTGAAATTGATATATAAGGACTTGACATATGCAGACTGCATATCTGTAAAATATTCCATTCAGAATTTTTTTTAGCATTTCCACTACAGGGGACAAATTCTTTAAAAAAGAAAGACTATCTTGTATTATATCGTAAATTCCAAAGTTTCTGCACCTTCCATAAATAAATGCCCATGAGAGACAGTTATTTTCCTGGAGGAGAGGGGAAAGGACTTGTGGATTTTTAGAAGACAATAAAAATGTAAACGTGCCAGTATTTCACCTTTTTTAGTCATTATTTGAGTCTGTACCTTTTGTATAATACACTGTTGATATGCTCTTGCAATTATTCTAGAGGATTTAATGGTAGAACCTTATAACTTTCCTTTATTTTAACAGCTCTAAACATCTTTACTTACTGCTCTCTAGATAAGAGCTATATTGTCATCTCTGACAGAATTGCATAACAGTGTAATTTCCACATTTTAATGCCTGTTGTGTCATATGTATTGATTCCATAAAACGTTACACTTAATAGACTTGACATTACTTCTTTCAAACAAATTATTTACCTTAAGTAAAATCATTGTTTGTTATCAATGCAGTGAGAAATTCATAAAATGCATAAGATGCACCTTTTTATTATTTTTGAAGAAATGTTCTTTATTCTATGGTAGCCACAGATAGATCACCTTGAACTTTAGCTTTACCTTCATAAGTGGGTTATGCACTTAGGCGAATCCACTATGTGCAAAAGGAGGTTCGCAAATTGGCAGTGCCTCGAACAAAAAATGTCCGATTGTGCAATGAGCGAATGCACATTGGTATTCGCTCATTGCAGATTCGACATTTTGGGTGCAGAGTGCACTATAGTGGGGATCGGGAAATGAACCCTTACCCCACTGTAGTGTGATCTCAGAGTTAATATATTAAAGTAGGGGGTGTACAATGTGTCTTTGACATTGTAGTTTGAAAATCAGCAAATCTGCTGTTGGATTTGCTGATTTTCGAACTACGGAGACATTCGCAGTTTAAAATTCACGCTATTGGTTCACACAAAAGCGCGATCGATATTGTCATGTCCGACAATATGAAGGTAAACCGAACTTTATGTATTGTTAATTCTATCAGTGAATCTTCAATCGTACTATATAACTGAATTTTCAAAAAGAACAATGAATTAATTTCAAGATGAAAAAACCCTCTGTAAAAGTAGTTTACAGATGATTTAAACATGTCAGTTGTATGGAGTAATTCAGTTTCTTTGCAGGGGTAATCTTCCTACCCAACATAACTCAGCTGAAAGACAGTATCATGCAGCAGCTCTGGTGCTGCCATTTTCAAAACCTACAATCCATTGTTATGTTTTCTGTGTTTACCTTCTCCCTAAGTACCCTGTTTGTTTTACTCATTCATGGTGCCATGCTTCCCATCTCTTGAATGGATGTTATTGATCTTCAAGATGCCAAGTACCAAAGACAACCAGAAGTCCCATTTCCTGAAGAAGAGACTGCAACTAAAACATATGCTGATAAATTAGTGGGATTCACTTCCACCAATGAGATTTCACCTTCTACCCTTCATAGTCATCCTCACGTTTATTCGAAAGTAGTGCCTTTAGTAGTCATTCATGTTCCATCTGCTTGCTCTTTCAGTCAATACTTTTTAATTAATGCTAAGTTAACTTGGTCACATGTTGAAAAATGTTGTCAATGCAACTAACAAAATCATCTGTAAATGCTTCATATGATCCCCAGTATTGTCATATAGTCTTTGTTCATGCTGTGCTATTATTTGAAGTCATTTTACAGATTAGTCTGTAGAAATCTCTTTCTGTCGGTACCTTAAATTCTTTTGTTCATTCAGGAGCACAAAAAATGGGATTTAATAACCTGGAAAGCCATCTCTGTATTTTTTTTTTTATTTGTAACTTTTCCGTTGAAGTTTTTCTTCTATAGTACAATTTAAGATCTTTTGCAGATAATTTCCAAACATATTGAGGTGACTCCCTTGTTTATTTCGCAGCATTAGGCAGCTGAAGTAGAGACTTATGTTTTAGGTTCTTAAAGGCTTGGGCTAAGTTATCACTATGTTTCAGTGATCTTTCTTACAAATTCAATGCCTCTGCCCTTTTTGCTACCACATGCTTTGGTCCTTTGAAATATTTTTAGCCAATCTTGGCACCTTCACTAAGGAATACATTTTCCTTAAACACCAGCTAAAAATAACACACAGTCACATTGACATTTTGCTTGCATCAGCCTGGTAACTTGGCAACAAAGTAGCCTTTAAAAGTTACATTGAATAAAATTCAACTCACTTGTATACCTGATTGTTTTGCATGTATAAGTCAATACATCGACTTAATTCATTGTCAGAAGGAAGGATTATTAGTGACCTCCTCAGAGAATATACACATCGATAAGGAGTATTAATTTGCTCTTGGGTTATGAAAACTGAAATGTTGCAGCTCCAAATAGCAGCAGTGAGCTTTTACTCAGTGATTCAACTTTGTAAAGGACAAATATTCCTAACATCAGTGTCCTGTTTTGTGCAGAGGTGTCATGTGTTCACTACTTCGACAGCCTTTACTGTTCCTTTTCCTTTAGCCTGATTGATAAATAGTAATAAAAAGCAGGGACAAAGGCAAAATAATCTTTTTTTTTCTGTATCGTTTCATTGAAAGCAAATGTTATTGCATCATTACAACCTCTGTGTATACTGTCTAAGATGTCATGTCAGTACATATTTTTCTCTTCCTCTGTTTTTCACTAATAAGTGTAAATCAGAGTGAAAGTAGAATTAATTTTCTGTTAAAAGCTCTGAGTCATTTAAAATAAGTTTTAGTTGTTAGCTAGCGCTTTTGAAAAGTAAATGGAAGGGATGTAATTTTTTTATCACTGTCATGTTTTTTTAAGCCTTGAATTTGTGGCATGTGTTTGCTAGAGATTATGGCAGTACTAGTGAAACCAAAATTATATTTCTTGTCAAGGTTGAAATGCTGTATATTGTTTTCCTATGAGTATGAGCTGCAAGAATGTTTCAGCTTGGCTTGGGGAAATTCAGTTTCAGTAGTTTGCTAGTGCTTCTGATAATTTGTGGAAACGTATAAGTTATTTTCATAGCATAAACTGATGTGTATTGTTTCCTTCTGATCATGTTTGTAATGTAAAATCGGTTTCATTTTTTACTGTCCCTTACAGAGCTTGTGAAAGCAGTGTGTAACATTTTAAAAGAGAAAAATGTATACTAGTTCTGCACAATTGTTTGAAAATATGCATTGCTTTCCCACAGTTATAAACTAAAAATCACACATTTCAGTTTATTTTGTGTAGCCGTAGCAAAAGAACAGGGAGATAGGCTGACAGCACAGGTAGGGAAATTACATGCAAAGACTATATGAAATGACAAAATGCACTGATACACAGGAGATTAATTTATAACATTGGGAGGTATAACATTATCTAGATCTTCAACATTACAATGCAGCTACTGTGCCACTGTTACTTTGTAAACATCAATAACAAAATGATGTACATTGCTTTCATATAATTTTAAAATGCCATATGTTGCTTCTCTATAGCCATAAACTGTGGAGAAAGACTGCTCAGCTTAGCTTGGTAAAAATCATTTCAAAATTAAAGATTCCTGAACTGTCTTTTCATTTTGTAAAGTCAGCCAGCCTAAAACGTACTACATTATTTTAGTGTGGCATGATTTAACAAATATACTAACTGTGACCACCACTGTTCAGTGATTTCCTATAGGCCATCCCCTTCATAAAGCCTAATCCCTACCACCAAACTATTTACCTTACCCCAATTATCAACTAATTATTTAATAAATGAATTAACTGCAGTTTGTTGAAAATGAAAACCTCATTGGGCAGTGCCCATTTACAGCAGAAAAAGAATAGCACTATGTTGTATTACTGCATTATACAAAACTGCACTTACAAATACATTTGTATATGTACATAAAGTAATATGTGTAGTAGAAATATTAGAGAGTTATAGTTGTGTATATGCAAATTTTGAACAGAATGTATACCAGTTATTAATCAGAAAAAACTTTATAGTGGTAATATAGTATGGGAGTATGCAGGCATTTGATGTTAACAGCACAGTCATGGCTAGGTGTACAGGTAAATTATCATAGTAGTTATATCATGCCACATTAGTTATATCAGGAGATCTAAAAAAGACACATTAAGGTAGAGCACACATACATTAGTAATGTATTTTAGTTTAGTAATCAACTGAACTAACAGTTCAAACTAAGATGATGTATGCATGATGATGACCCAGTAAAATTTCACCCTCTGCTTTCTGTTTGATCTCCAATCTTTTGTCTCATGGCAGCCACATCCCTGTACGTTCTTGGTTCACTACAGCTTCCCTACATGGCAGAATGTAAAATTATTTGTTGAAGTCCAGGTGTATCACACCTGCTGGGTTTTCTTTGTCTGAGACTATAGTTAACTAGTCAGAGACCTGGATAATGTTGGATGGACAAGGCCTCCACTGTGGGAAGCAATGCTGCTGTCTGCAAAACAGTTGCCATTCTGACCTCATATGAGCTTTCACTCCAGAATTTCCCTTAACTTTAGCATCAAAAATTACCACAGAGGTTCCAAACACGGCAAATACGATCTTTGTGGTTCCTCAATCAGCAACGAGGTCTTTGTTGTATCTCATTTCCCTTAACTTTCCCTGGAATAACTATGACTAAGATGGTATTGCATCTACTCGTCTAATTCCTGAAAAATTCTTTTGTATACCTTCAAAGCATTTGCCATCTAAAGGATTCCAAGAGTGATTGATGTCACATGAAGAAAGTGTACATTTTAGTTAATAACCTTCCAGACACTTCTGCCAGTCTTTTGAGCATGCAAAGAGTAGTTTGTCTAAACTGTGAATCTTTTCCATCAAGGCTTATGAACATCTTCCATCCACCATATCTGGTCACTTTCCCTAGCAGTCCATTTCTACCCATTCCTAACCAACCTGACTTTTACTCTGTGGTATCTACCATACTATTCATATATACTGAAACAACTTATTCAATATATTTGCCTTATTAGTTTCTTTCTCATTCCTACCTTTCCAGTTCCAGGTATCTCTATGTTGGCCAAGTCTTCCTATATTACACATATATGAAGAATATGTTTTAACCAGTCCTAATTTATGTAATCACCACTGTATGTAGAACTGCCCTGGCTTGTTGAATTACCTTAAATGCCATTCTCGGGGGATAACCTTAGCCACCTTTCTCATGACCTCCTTGGATGCCCTTTGCTTCACAGCTCTACATTCCTTTTTGCATGTACACCTCAGTTTCTTCTTATAACTCATTTTGACCACTCCCACCTAGGTTAGCTCACTGTTCAATACTACTTCCTTCTCTTGATGTCTTCTTCTTCTTCTGGCTTTTTCCCAGTTAGGGGTCGCCACAGCGGATCATCTGTCCGCTCATGATTGGCAGTGGAGTTTTACAGTGTCGTGTTGCCAGCCTGGCGCCCAACCTTCCACAGAAGGTACACACATGCACACACTAACACCTAGGGCCAATTTAGAGTGTCTAATTCACCTGCTGCATGTCTTTGGGATGTGGGAGAAAACCCACGCGACCACAGGGAGGATATGCAAACTCTGCACAGAAGGCACCCCAGCCGAGAATCGAACAGGAGAACCTCTTGCTGTGAGGCAGCAATGCTAACCGCTGCACCACCGTGGCCGCCCTACACAGTTATATTCCTCTCATTATTCCCTGTACATCACACTCCCAGTGTCCCTACAGTTTGTTTCCTTCTCATCATTCTGCATTACAACTTACTTTGCTTTATTTTAGGTTCAAGTCAGCTTTCCTGTATTTCTAAATATCCTTGTTGTACCTGTTGCAGGGATGTTGAACCACAGTCTGCCTTTTCTTGTGTTGTTTACCAGCTTTCTTTTAACCAGCATTCTTCCCTTTCTCATTATTGGGAATTATTTAGGAAGTGTTTCCTTCCAAGACATGTTCTGTAATTTTTACAGCTCATCCTGGGTTTTTACCATTTCATTCTCAATTTTTACTGTAGAGGCAGGCACCTCTTTGTCCACTGTTGGAAGCATGAAGGTGCATATTAGCATGATTTTTTTATAATCTTTACTAATTTCCCATCTAGCTTTAGTGCCACAGTCACATTTTGAGGCCTACCTACTGTAGGATTTTAAATACTCTCCATATTCTGTCTCTTTCCCTTTATGTTGGTCCATCTTTCTTTCATTGCATCTTCCTTTTGTGATTCAGCCTGCACCCACCACACCAGTAATGTTATCACCCAGTTTGGTTTTTACTCGTTCTTTTTCTTCAACAGCTAAGGTACTGGTCATTTTTCTTCAGTAGCACACTCTTCATTTTTACCTTTGAATACCCAGCTGCTTATTATCAGATATATGTGATATTCATAACAATATTTCAGTCACGCAGTGAATTCTAGTACTCTTTATATTTCATGTTCTTTAAATATTACACAGAAGCTTCTCTGGAGAGGCTTTCAAGCCCCTTGACTTTTTGCAACACTCCCTCCAGTGTGTTTTCATTCTTATATTGTTTACAAAACATGTGTAGTAATGTTGCATCCATCTTCTCATCCTTTCCTGTCATTTTATCAAGGTTGGATTTACTCTGCCAAAGGCCAGTTTTGCACAGTTTTTCACCACACAGACCTCTGTATCTTCTGGATTCTCACCTAATCCCTTTCATAGCATATTTCCCCATTATTAGTGCATTACCAGATGCAATATTAAATCACTCTTTCTCTTCTATCCCTTTATTTCTTCATGTCAATCATTCTCTTTGTGCACTGTTTATTACTGATAGGCTTCCCTTTGTACCCCATCCCTTCTCATACACCTATTTCTTTTCTAGGACA
Source organism: Protopterus annectens (assembly GCF_019279795.1). Lineage (NCBI taxonomy): Eukaryota > Metazoa > Chordata > Ceratodontiformes > Protopteridae > Protopterus > Protopterus annectens. The sequence goes on along the minus strand of NC_056741.1, from coordinate 1,443,027,404 downwards.
TTCTTCCCTTCCTACTTCTACTTCACACACACACAGACACACACACACAGACACACACACACACACACACACACACACACACACACACACACACACACTTGGTCCTCATCCACAAACATTTGTCTTTATCCCTAGCCATACCCTCAGTAAAATAAAATTATAAAGCATCTTTTTAATCCTACCTGGCAGCTTTTCCATCCATGATTCCAATGCAGCATTGTAAAGGATAATCATATCCCATCAGTGTCTTGGTTATTTAGCTTTTGTTGACTTGTTTTGTAAGTAAGTAGTAATATTAACTACAAACAGTTTAAGCCAGAACACATGAAACGTCTTTACCCTTGTATGCTTGCTAACTTTGTTAAATAATTAACTGACGTGGGCTTTAGACGCCAATGTACCTAGCCAGGTAAAATACTCATCTGCAAGTAAAGTACATCTTTTTTCATCATCTCGGGCAAACTGTTATTCTTTTAAGATTTTTTTCAGGCATATCTGATTTTTTACAGACTAAATACATTTGGCTATAAATATATCTTTTATGTGCCCCAACAATAAGTAAAATAGGTGAGATGCATATTAATGCCATTAATTAAGTCTTTGTTTATTTTATATATATATATATATATATATATATATATATATATATATATATATATATATATATATAAATGGAAAAACAAAAGGTCATTAAAATCAATTCATGCATAAAAACTTCTGCAATAATTAATAAAAACAGTAACCAATTTACTCTATACATTCCTGTATGTGTAGTTATTTAGATACCACAAAATGCACCTCCTTTTAAGACTGTTTCTTTGCCTAGCTCAGAGCTTATCAATTCAAGCCTGAAACTAAAACCTGTAATGCATGCTTGGGTCACCTTCTCCTCTGACACATACAGGAAGCATTCCAGGAATAATGATAAGCGTAGACTGGTTACGGATCAGTGAAGCGCTCTGCAATCTGTATTAGAAAACGCCACACTGTTACTGCCACTGCTGTGTTCTCTGGCCATTTGTTATGGTCTGAACTGGCATTCTGCTTCAGTCCTGTCTTAACTATTTATGAGTTACAAACAAAGCAGTGTTATGCAGTAAAGGTCAGAGCTGTGCACCCAGCCTGTAGCTGATGTTGGACTTAAATCTCTGGAATTTTCTATCGTAAATATCGATATTCCTTTGGTAAAACATAGAAAACTGAAATTTAAATATACAAATAACTGAAGTTCCATTATAATAAGCAGATTTAAAATAATGTGTATGTAATTGTGAGATTGCTAGCTTTAGAAAACTGCTTTTAACTTTTTCAATATTTGTGTTTCATATTTGAAATGGCAACTTGTATTTGCCATTTGTCTCATTACAGATTATTTTATGAAATATGTATTTAAAAAACATCATTTTGCTGTAAATACTATGTTGCATTTCTTTATTTTACTGAATTAGTTCATATTTCAGAATAATTAAGTCAGCTGATAAAATATTGCATTTCTGACGCCATTCACATCTGCCCAGATTATTTTATTTAGGATGAGCAAGGTAAGATGTTAAAATATAAATCTTAGCTTCTGTCTTTTGGTCTGATTGGAAGGTGGAAGGATCTGGTGACCTGGAAATAGAAAGCAATAGGGTTCAAGAAGGCATTTCCTTCTTCCCAATGTTTGTCTTCTCCAAGTAGTCTGTAAGGAAGTATGTCAGTTAGGGGACAAGTAGGGAATAAGGCTTTAAAGGAAGGGAAGGAGTAAACTTGGATAAATGATAGAAGATTTTGAAAGTAGGGCCTCTTCCTCCAGGCACTACAGAAAGTAAGTCTGCTAATTAAGTTCCTAAATTTTCCACTGTGTGGAACAGGCCAGTTATGAAAAAGATTGTCCTAACTGGGGAGACTGTCAGTCATTTAATTAGTTCCATGCAAACCTATCCCTTCTATACGTTACATACCATTTGAAATAGTGAAAGAATAAAAAAGTACAACTATTCTGTAATGTGACCTGATTTATGAATAAATACATGGATGTAGCCTTTTTTGCAATGAAACAATGTGCATGTGTGTCATAATTGTTATATAACTCCAGAAGGGTCATGTATTGTCCTGCAGCAATGGCTTTAACTACAGTTA